>NW_021146598.1:15883-23493 GCF_002837175.3 Physeter macrocephalus
AACAGAGGGAGGCCCACATACCACACACACACACACACACAAAAAAAATTGTGTAGAGAGTTTGAATAGACATTTCTCCAAGAAGATAGATATTCAGATGGCCAATAATCACATGAAAAGATGATCAACAGCATTTAGTCATTTGGGAAATGCAAATCAAAACTACAATGATCCCACTTCACATGCACTAGGATGGCTAAAATATAAAAGACAGATAATAAGAAATGTTGACGAGGGTGTGAAAAAAACTGGAAACTTTGTGCAGCTACTTTGGAAAATACTTAGGCAGTTCATCAAAATATTAAGAGTTAGTATATGGCCCAGAAATTCTACTCCTAGATATATACTCAAGAGAAATGAAAACACATGTCCACACAAAAATCTTGTTCATGAATGATCATAGCAGTTTGATTCATAATAGCCAAAATGTGAAAACAACTTAAATGTCTATCAACTGATAAATGCATAAACAAAGTGGGCATATCCATACAATGTAATACAATCTGGCAGTGAAAAAGACAGAAGTGCTGCAGCATTCATGATGATTGAGAACATTCTACTAGATAATATAAAACATTGTGCTAAAGAGGCCCGTCCCAAAAGACGACATATTATGTGGTTCCATTTATACAAAATGTCCAGAATAGGCAAATCTACAGATGGAAATTTATTGTCTCATGGTTCTGGAGGCTAGAAGTCTGACTTCAAGCTGTTGGCAGAGTTGCTGCCTTCTGAGGGCTGTACGGGAACGTCTGTCTCATGCTCTTGACCTAGTCTCTGGTGGTTGGCTGGCCATCTTTGGCAGCCCTTTGCCTGTGGAAGCATCACGCCCATCTCTGCCTTCATCTTCACGTGGTTCTCTGTGTGTGTGTGCCTGGGTCCAAATTTCCCCTTTGCATAAGAACACCAGTCATGTTGGATTAGGGCTCAGACATACGACAATATCTCAGTTTAATTAATTACAACCGCAAAGACCCTATTTCCAAATAAGTTCAGGTTCTGAAGTACTGGGGATTAGGGCTTCCACACGTGATTTTGGGGGGACACAGTTTAACCTATAACAGGGAGTGAATGCTAATGGGTCTCATTTTGGGGAGAATGAAATGTTCTAAAATCAGATTGCGGTGATGGTTGCACAGCTGTGGAAATACTAAGGACCGCTGAACTGTACACTTTAAATGTGGACTTTTTAGGACATGTGAATTATATATCAATAAAGCTGTTAACAGTTATTTTTATTAGTGCTCCAGGGTGCTTTTACATCTGTTGTGTAATAAAACTCAAAAAGGATTTTAAAGATGGACGAGTTCTTCTTCAATGGAGAGTATTGACATTTATTGGAAATGAACACAACTTGCCGTGTGTTAAAAGCGCTACTAAACAAGTTTTGAACTTTGAGAAACATGAAAGGTGAATCTTGGAATGAGTCATTTCTTCTTCCAGAATTAGCTTTTAAGAACAATCTCGTTCGAGGTCCTGATTTCTAAGAATTTGCGATGCTGTCTTAATTCTAAGAATGTACTACAAGCCAGAACAAAATATGAAGGCGATTCAGTGGTTTAAACACAAGGTTGTAAATTCTGTGTCAAAGGAAAACAACTTATAAATTCTGAATATGGTAACATTATCAACTTTATACCGTTTATACAAGAATATAATGTTCATTAAAACTGTTTTTTGTTGTTGTTTGTTTTTTGCAAGCAGGGCCAACAAAATGTTCCCTCTTTAGCCCTGGCACGCACATCTGAGCTGTCTGCTATTTTTGAAAAGCTCATTTAAGCTCCCATGTCTGTGGATTCCATCGCCTGCTAACACACAGGACTGCAGACACTGTCTGGGAGTATGGCAGGGTGGTGCAAAGGAGGAAGGGTTAGAGATGAGAAATCTGCAAGGAATTTGCCTGGTGAGAAACTTGGCTCCCACAGTGGTACTTTGTTCTCTCCACTTTTAGCCAACCTACTAATCAGCCAGAAGCTGGTCATCATGCAGGACCCCTGATTCTATGTGGGTTCACACATATTTACTAAATGTCACTGTCCCGGGGTCTCTGTGGGACAGAGATGGGAGGTGGAATGGATGGGCAGGAAATGAACTTCTTATTACGCATACCTTCTGCTACACATTTTACTTGTTTTCTCATTGAAGGCTTTATACTTGTTCCCTTATCTTTCCCAGTTTACAGGTGAAGAAACAGAGGCTTGGAGAATTTAAGTACCTTGCTGAAGGTCAAACAAATCGGGGAGGATCCAGGACTTGAGCCGCGTCTCTCTGAATTCAAAGTTTCAAGTCTTAGAGGAGGGAGAAAAAAATGAGATAGAAGAAAGCTGTCGCAGAGAATAGAAGATTTCAAGAGCAGGTGAGGTTTGAAGAACCTCATGCGTTTCAGGGAAGGGTTGGTGGACCTTGTGCGATGTGACAGGCAGGTCAGAAAGATCAGGAATGGAAGGCACTCCTGGCCACTGAAGACCCTTGAAAGAGCAGTTACGGGGTCTCCATCAAGGGGTTGGATGGAAGCCAGACAGCGAAGGGTTAAGGAGGGAACAAACAGAAGTAGCTGCTTGGAGGATATTTTGCGTAACTTATGCACGCTGACAATGAAGAAAAGCGAGTCAGAAACTTGAGGGAAAATAAGGATCCAGAGGAGATACTTTCTCCTTAGGATGCAAAGATGTTGATAAGTTTGTGCGTCACGAGGAAGAGCCAATAGGAAGAGGAAAGAGGAGACAGAGGGAGGTGCAGTGTCCCATCCAGGAGGGCTTGGTGGCTGGAACCAGCACCCCTCACCCCCCTAGAGCCCTCGGGAGGTGCTTCAAGTCCTGCCCCGCGCCCACCCCAGGAGGGCAAGTCGGGGCTGGGGAGGCCGCACACGTCTTCACCGCAAATCCTACAGCATCCTGCTCCTTGCCAGCTGGGGACAGGCCCACGCCCCCTAGACGCAAAGGGGGAGAAAAATGTAGTCTCGGTGAGGCCCAGGAGGAGGAGTCAGGCTTGCGGGGCCAGCCTGCCAAGGCAGAGATAGGCAGCGGTTAGGGCAGGGTGGACGCGTGGAAGGACAGAGAGGCGGCAGGTTGTTGGGTGCAGTGGTGCTGAGGGAGCCGATGGGGGCCTGCGGGGAGGGGGTGGGCGCAGTGCGCTGGCCGGCAGGGGCCGGGCTCACCAGGAGCCCCTTCTAGCGCTGAAGAAAAGGGAGAGTAGATAAAATTATAAAATTATCAAGACACTTTAAGGGAGAAAGCAGGGACTTGGAGCCCTAACAGAGGAGGTTATTGTATTATAATAGCCGCAGAACACTTTGCACATGAAAAATACGACGTACAGAGGAAGAAGTGTAGCAAAGTATGTTTAAGGACGGGAATACCTCGTGGGAAAAATACAACACGGTTGGGAGCTGAAGTTAGGAAGGGCCTGGGGCCCTTCTGCGGGCTGTGTGGTTTACAGAGATCTGTTCCCACTCAGCCTGGGCTTGCTTATTGTCGGGGAGTTGGGGCTGCAGATGTGTCCCCAGCCCGGGGTCAGGCATCGGGAGGCCTCAGGACCCCTGGCAGGAGGAGCCTCCTGGGGCTCCGTTTCCGCATCTGTGAGGTGGGCGCTGACCCCCGTCCCGGGCTGCAGGTACCACGAGACGCCACCCCTGTGCTGGTCCTTGCCGGGGAGGGACCAGGAGATCCGGCCGGCTTCCCAGAGGAATCCACACCATCACGAGCTGCAGTGAAAATCGCGGTGAGAGAGGTTTTCCACAAGAGAAGAAGAAAACTCTCCCCTTTACCAAGATTTCTGCCCTAAACTCGCCATATTCCATTTGTCTACCCCTGAATCTGTTTGTCCCTTGTCTTCATTCATGAACTGTCGGAGTTGGAAGGGTTTGTTGAGGGCCAGGGGTCCTCACTGCTCCCTGTCCGTTCAAATGATTATTTGACTTGACGTTGTATATTTAATTACGGCGATGTTTAATATGTGCATCCTGTCGGCCCAGGCATCACAGTAATTTCAACATTATTGACTGTGTTAAGGTAAGCTCACCGCTTGCTGCAAGCAATTAGGGTTTTTATCCATCAGTGAAAGGGGACTTGTGCTGAGATGTGTCTCCCCCAGGGCTTTGGATGAACAGGCTAGTTTGAATGGACCTCAGTTTCAACAGACTTGCTCTCTAAGAAGGCTCGGGCAAGATGACTCCAATAGGTAATACGTCATCTGATGGATTTTATAAGTAGAGGAACATAAGAACCTCGTTCCTGTGCGTTACTGTTACACGTCTAGGCACCTCGGGAAACCATCTCCCTTTAATACCCCAGTCGTGGTGAGAGCCTCAAGCGTGACTGGCCCCACACTTTGCAAAGTTCTCACCGTCGTCTGTCACGTGGATTCCCCTCCTTAACATTACCTCCCAAATGCGGTTGTCTCTGCTGTGAACGTATCAGGGAAAGGGGATGCCACAGACTAAAGGGGAAAAGATGCCCCTGACCCCGGTCACCGTCTCTAACCATTGACGGGCCTTCTACATCCGAGCCAGCCTCGGCCACTCCGTAGATTCTCTTTGCTCTCCTTCTTCAAGTTCTTTCCTCTGCAGTCATGCAGTCGGCTACTGACATGACCTCTTCTCGGTTTCTAAAACACTGCAAACTTTATTACAGATTTCGGGAGAGTTGCATTGGCCCCTGGGACCTTCCTGCTCTAAATTATTCTGCAGTGTTTTTTGGAGGTGGATCCTACCATTCCTGACTCTCTAGTCCAGAAGCAGTTTCTCAGCCCTTCGCATCCCTTTGTCGATTCAAATTGGAATTTGAGAGCCAGGATGAAGAGGTAGTTTGCAGGCCACCATCTCGTACCGATGCTGGCAGTTCGTTGTGATGCTTCGGTGAAGATCTTTTCTTTCATCCCTGTTAAACATCAACAGCTTTTGGCAACTGATTCTGTAACTGGAGTTCTCTAATCAGCGCTTGGATTTGTGTCATCGGGGTCTCAGGGGTATCTCGCATGTTAATCAGCCTCATTTGTGGATTTCTTGGTTCCCCTTAATTTACCTGTTTAGAAATGCCGTCCCTAAATACAGGTGCTGTTCATCACTTTTGGCCCCTTGTTCCCAACAGAAGCGTGTTTTGTGAGTACAGAGTGGAAGTCTGACGATCCTAGAGCTGGTGGGTCACAGTGGCAGGCGTGGAGCAACAAGATGGGCTGCTGCTGCCATCTTGTGGTGAGAATTTTCACTGCTGGTGCAGGAGGATTCTTGGGTTGATTGTTCGAAATGTCTTTTGTCATTTTATTGATGCAACGTTTCTTAGAAAACAAGATGCAAACGATAATGAAAAAATGCATAGATTTGGGGATAAAACCCTTTGACTCTTTGTTATTGTATGAAAGTCACCTGGAAACGAGATCTTTAGTTATGTGACGCAGGTTCTGGATCACTTTGGGTCAGTTTTGGATGGGAGAAAGACTAATGCATGGCCAAGAAAATGAGAAGAGCAGTTGCATCTTGAAGGCGGGTCAGGGATTTACTGGAATGCGTCCTGAGGGAACCTTCTGGGGTGATGGTAATATTCCGTATCATGACTGGGGCTTGGGCTTAGGGGGTGAGCATTTATTAGAACCCATTAAATGATATACTTAGGATTTGTGCATTTCATTGTGCGTGAACTTTACCTCCAAAGAATAAAATGGGGCCACAGACAAATATTGCACTCTAATGAATGACATTTGGAAATGGACTGAAGTCTGCTTCTTCTTCTTTTTTTTTTTTTTTGTGGTATGCGGGCCTCCCTCTGCTGCGGCCTCTCCCGTTGCGGAGCACAGGCTCCGGACGCGCAGGCTCAGCGGCCACGGCTCACGGGCCCAGCCGCTCCGCGGCACGTGGGATCTTGCCGCACCGGGGCGCGAACCCGGTTCCCCTGCATCCCCGCGTCCCCTGCATCGGCAGGCGGACGCGCAACCACTGCGCCACCAGGGAAGCCCAGTCTGCTTCTTTTAAATGCATCAAAAAATAATAAGATGGATTGGTGTGTGGGTAGGGGAGTGATCAATGGAGAGGTAAGTGATGAAGCAAGCACCGTGAAATGTGAACTGTAGACTCTAGGTGATGATCAATATAGGTGTTCACTGTGAAACGCTTTCAGCTTTTCCGTATGTTTGAAAAGTTTTGTAATAAAATGTCAGAATAAAAATAATTCTGTATTAAGTGCTGGGCACTTTAAATTTGCTTATATCATTAGGTGTAGCGTCACTTTTTGAGGTAAGTATGATTATTATCTTAGAATATACATTAGGAAACTGGGTTTCAGAAGGTTTGAGGAAGTTGACTAAACTTACACAATTAACAGGCGGTAGAACTCACATCGACACCTCCTGCAATGCCTCGCCTTTTACAGATTAAAAAATCAGGCCACCTTTTGAAAGTTAAGAGGAGGTGTGGAGCGGTGAACCCGTCCTGGGGCTGGAGCCGAGATTCCACGCTCCTGACTCTGAGTCAGGGGTCAGTATTCCCGAGGAAGAACAGCTTACCCTCAAATAGCAGCTGCTGTTGAGAATTTCCAGAGACCCCCGAGTGTTTGCCCCAAATGTCAGGCCTCCACCCTCACTCTAGCGTAGGAACAAACCATTCCTCGCGCTTGATTTTATCTCCAAGTTGTCGCGATTTACAGGTAGGACTGAGCTAGCTCTCAGTGTGAAGTATTTCAATATTAGTGTAAAAATCCCATAAAGATCAGCGCATGCTCTTACGTCTTCCCACACACTCCTTCATCTTCCTTCCAATTTATTGTCATGTGTTTGATGTCATGGAGAGAAACGGCTGGCCTAGGAGACCTGTGTTTCTGTGCCAGCTCCATGGAACCATCGACTGATTCAGCGTGTGTGTGTCACGTGACCTCACTTTGCCCTGGTGACCGCTGCGGTTTGGTCCAGCACCGACAACCTGCCACGGTCCCATCTATACCCCGTTGGCAAGCATCATTCCTGTGGCACCACGCTCTCCGGATCTTGCTGGGGAAGTTGACAGTGGGATGGACCAGGCCCGCGCCGCTGTCCTCAGGCCAGAGTGTCCCTATGCCCCCACGTTGCTACCCATCCTGCAGTCGTCACCTGCTTTCCCACGGAGTCTTTGATCCTCACCCTTTGTGATCCCTCTCACTCATACGGGGTAAAGGAGAGATTGCTGCAGCGATCTACGTGTGCCTCTGGCCACTGGGTGTCACTGCTGAACCACAGAGATGCCGAAAAGGCTTCCCCAAACCTGGACACGGCACAATTACGTTTTCAAGAAGTGTTTCACTTGGAAATACTTAATCGCCTGTTCAACAAAAATATCTTTTCCTAAACCACAAGGATCGCAAGTCTGATTGTATGAAGGATGTTCGGTGAAATTTGTGTACGTTCCTGGGTGAGGCTCCACGGGGCTGCAGATCTTCACACGGAGGCCGCTATTCAGACATAACCTTAAAAAGGATTAGTATTGGGGCTTCCCTGGTGGCGCAGTGGTTGCGCAGTGGTTGGAGGTCCGCCTGCCGATGCAGGGGACGCGGGTTCGCGCCCCGGTCCGGGAGGATCCCACGTGCCGCGGAGCGGCTGGGCCCGTGAGCCGTGGCCGCTGAGCCTGCGCGTCCGGAGCCTGTGCTCCG
>NW_021146598.1:23520-25000 GCF_002837175.3 Physeter macrocephalus
ACGGGAGAGGCCACGGCAGTGAGAGGCCCGCGTACCACAAAAAAAAAAAAAAAAAAAAGGATTAGTATTTTCTTTTCTTTCCTTCTCTGGAGTGGGTGAACAGATTGAGAATTAAACTGATTTCTGCTTCTCTGTTTTTCAGGCTTATTCTCTTTAGTAGACGCCCTACTGGACCTACTTAACTCTGGGGGCTAAAAAGTTAATGTACATAAGAAGCAAAAAATAAAGGAAAATGATTCTAAGTGATACCTACTAATAATCTTTAATTCGTTAATTCCTTCAATTATTTATTATCTGGTTTCTGGAAACCTGCCATGAGTACCGTAGCCCCACTCCAGGTGTGGGTTGTGTATACGTATTACAGTATGGGCGTTGAGTTACCCCAGAGGAAGCATGAGGGAATTAGAGAGAAGAAAACAGCACTGAAGCTTTGGAGGTGCATCATCCTGAAAGAATCCACTTAAATAAAGACCCAAACATGTACAGATCCACATTCAACATGCAGGTTCTTAGAGGACATATTTTATCTCTTGGGTGCCATTATTTCCCTTTTACAGTGTATTTCACTGAAATAATGTATGAGACAAATGCCCACACGCATTATAAATAAGGGAACATCTTACTTACAAAGCGTAAATCCTGAAAGCCTCCTCATCCAAAGCCCAATGCATTCGTTGTCTAGACTGAACTTAGGCTCAACCTGAAAAGATATGTCCCGGGAAGTACATTTTGAAAAACCTACTTTCAGGTTAAAACCTGGAATTTTATAACAAGAGGTATATGGAATTATGCAGGGAGCAGAGAAAAGAAAATCCACTCACTTTATTATTCTCATTTTAATATGTTCAGATAAGAGTGTGAAAGAGCATAAATCAGTAACGGGGCGGTGAAGGCACAGGACAGGCAGGAGGACGAACTATTTTGCACGGTGTTCTCTCACCAGAGCCACAGAGGAGGTGCGCCAGGGTCTGATGCAACCGCTTCAACTCCAGCCTGCTGCCCTACTCTTCCTTCTACCCTACTCTGTGCACCTGATTTCTCACCTGTGCTTTCTCGTTTATTACGGAAATCGTTGTAAGCTGTGTCAAATCCTCCCTGAACCAAGGTGAGGCGGATCAATGAAACAGGATCCCTGAGAACGAGAGGCGTGGTCAGCACAAAGCCGTTCAGAAGCGCTGACTGTTTTCTCACCCTCGGGTCTCAGAGCCAAGTGGCAGCTTTGCGGAGGGGTTGATTTCCCTGAGTGTCCAGGGGGCTGGGGAGGTCTAGATGGCCTCAAACAAGGCGGTACTGACTGAACCCCGAGGGAAGACAAAGAATGTGCAGGGGTGAGGCGAGGAGATTGATCAGAGCTGTGGGCTGAGCCTCACGTTGTCAGCGCTGCGGAAAGAACTGGCTCTCTAATCAAGACGTCTACGCCCAGCCCCCAGGCTTCTGTTTCTGTTGCTCGGAGCTGGGCCCCTGGAATCAGTGCTTCTGG
>NW_021146599.1:0-8084 GCF_002837175.3 Physeter macrocephalus
ACCATACAAGAGGCAAAATAAAACTTGAAGTGAATGTGTGTGGTCGTGTACTGTGTAAACCTCCTTCCTGTTTCTGCCTCCTACCTTTTCTCCTGCCCTTGCATTCCCGAGCAAGTGTTCCTCCTTTCCACAGCTGTTCCAAGTTAGGGACTGGATCTTAAAGGCAGTTCTCTCCCACTTCCATCTCCACTAAAAGATTGCCTTCCATATTTTCCTCAAGGCAAAACAAAAGAAAAATAGACTGGCTTTGGCTAAGCCACCCTCTTGCCACAATTATAACCTGGGGGTAAATTAGGGCAGCTAGTTTGAGTTTCTGCCACCTAATAGAATAAGGAACACAGTTGCCCGATAATTTGGTCAAAAGGTGAAAGTTGGGGGCGTAGCCCAAATTATGAGGCGGGAGTCTTAAGACAGAAAGGTATTCCTGGAGTATCCAGCCTCTGTCAGAAGCAGCAATTAGTCCCACGCTTGAGCTAACGTCCTGTGCTAGCAAGCACCAGCATCCAGCCAGCATCTGAAGTTCAGTGAAGATACGCCACCATCTGGATAGTGAGCTGAGGGGTTGTTAGAGTAGGAGTACATCCAGGAGAGGATGGAGTGGTTGGGATACAAAGTACCCGGAGCTGAAAGTCTTCCTTCAGGCTCCTCGGTTCCCTTGAAGGGAAGGCAAATCTGAGCGTATACGCTTTTATAGGAAAAACGCTGCACTGTATCTCGCCTTTGCTGGGGGAATTGGAAAGGTTTCCATTCTCAGATACTTCTTTAACGAAAGCTTACCCTGGATTGGGAGAGGGGGACACTAGACAGAGTGCAGAACTAGAGAAAATGGAGGCAGGAGCCGCCCTCAGAAAGTCTTGAAGTGAGCAAGGACGTTAACATTAGTCCCAAGTTGATGCTTCTGTGATGTTACTTGCTCTCTTTGCGGTCTCACAGACGCAACAGGTCTGAGGCTCCTGAACGAGACTGGGCTGATGGAGCCCCGGATCGAGGGCCCCTCGCGAGCGTCTCCTTTAATAGGCGGGGCCGGAACCCCCGCGAGTCCCCGGCTTTGTACGTGTCGGGGGCGGAGCCGCAGACGGCCCTTGCAGCATGGCCGCCGGTGCTGCCGCCGCCTTGGCCTTTCTGAGTCAGGAGAGCCGATCCCGGGCCGGGGGGGTCGGCGGTCTGCGAGTCCCTGCCCCGGTCACTATGGACAGTTTTTTCTTCGGTATTGAGGAAAGGAGGAGCTGAGGGTGGTGCGGGGGCAGAGGCAGGACTGAGGAACTGGAAGGCAGATGGGTGCAGGACGTGGGTGGGGGCGGAGGGGGCCTCGCACGCGGCAGTTGGAGCGGAAGGGGGTAGCCAGGCCCCTGGTCTAGTCGTGCTGGGCGGGGTCCGGGCCGAGCGCCCCAGGTTTTCCTGAGGAGCGGGAGTGTGAATGGCCGGTCAGTCCATGGCTGCATGTGAACGGGATTCGGAGAAATGCCCCCGCACACTCACCCTCTTCTCTCTTCCAGGCTGTGAGCTCTCAGGCCACACCCGCTCTTTCACCTTCAAGGTAGAGGAAGAGGATGATGCGGAGCACGTGCTGGCTTTGACCATGGTAAGGGGTGGGTAAGGGGGGTGGCGGGAAATAGGTTGACCTGAGCGGGCCTGTACCCGCGTGTCTTTTTCCCTTCCCCGCTTTACTGGGAGTCACCTCCTCTGCTTAACCCACATATGGGGGTCCCCTGGCCAGGGGATCCAGGGACCCCTGAGGCTGGGCAAGTCGTAGGGTAGATGCCTCCGTTTGTGGTGTCCACCCTCACTGGGGAGACTCCGAGGCCCTGTGTACCCTTCCCAGCTCTGCCTCACCGAGGGGGCCAAAGATGAGTGTAATGTGGTAGAAGTCGTGGCCCGGAATCATGACCACCAGGAGATCGCAGTCCCTGTGGCCAACCTCAAGTTGTCCTGCCAACCCATGGTGAGTTCCCTGGCCATACCTTGGGGGATTGGGAGGTAGGAATTGAGGACTTCAGGATTTCTCACAAGATGGGGTGGGCCAGGCTTTCATCCTTTTCTTTCTCCCAGCTCAGTTTGGATGACTTCCAGCTCCAGCCACCTGTAACCTTCCGCCTGAAGTCAGGTTCTGGCCCTGTGCGGATCACTGGGCGGCACCAGATCGGTGAGAGTCTTCTCCTTTGCCTCCAGTAGACTCTCCATCAGGACTCCTACCCCACCCCAGCCTGATCTCCCAGTGCGGTTCCCATACAGACCCTGTATGCTGTGCCCTCCACTTACTGTCTGTCCTACTCAAGCCGTTCTTCATGGAACCTGTCTCAGCTTCTTCAGGTCCAGTGATGTGGACTCCTTTGGCTCTTTGTTATCTAGTTTAGTATCTGAGGTTTTTCCCACCTAGACCATAAGTTCTGGGAGGTCAGGGTCCCTACAAGCCTAGAGCTACAGGGCATGAATAAATGACCTGTAGTATGAAGGGGGTGTGGCTTTAACTTCTCTTCCTTACTGCTTGTGTGTCTACCAGTTACTATAAGCAATGATGTTTCTGAGGAAGAGAGCGGAGAAGAGGGCAGTGAGGAGGAGGAAGCTGAGTTGTGCCCCATCCTGCCTGCCAAGAAGCAGGGGGGCAGGTTCTAACCCTCCCTGGTGAGCTGGGTGGGAGGCATGCCCAGCAGGGCCTGGGAGGGGACAGGAGGAGCAGATTTGGACCTAGATGCTGACCCCTTGTTTGCTCTTTTCAGGTCAGCTAGCTGCCTGCCACGTGCACCATGCACCAGGTTCCTGTACAAGTTTCAAGAATTTTGTGTCTTCTCCATTGAAGAGGATGGGTAGTGGTGGGGTGGCGTGGGTGGGGTTTGGTCTGGTGCTAGGAGAGAGGGGGTCCCATTCTCCATAGTGCCCTGGTGTTCTAATCCTGTAGCATACCTGGAGCTTCCCTTTTCTTCAGGAGTGGGAGGAGCTCTGAACTTCCATCCTGACCCTCTCTCCCCACTTGCCTGTAAGGTTGGAGGTCAGAATCTGAAGCTCAGGACTACACATTTTTAACATTTTTTTACATTTTTGGATAAAGGTTGAAATAAAGTGGTGTGGAGTTTTTTCTGCAACTCATTTGTGTGGCTTCTTTCCCTGCTGGGGTGGCATTCCCCTAGGGACCACCAGGTGGCACTGTGGCAGCACAAAGGGTGGCCCTGGGCCTGGGGGAGGGTGAGGAAATGTGGGATCCTGCTCTTCCCAGAGCCCTGGGACTAGCCCAGGCCTGGGCCCCAAATGCCTTCCTAGAAGAGGACCTCCCAACACCAAGCCCAGTCCCTAGAGGTGGGGGAGGGCCATCCCAGGAGGTTATCAGCATCAAAACAAGGGGTCTGGGCCTCTGTCAGCACTCAGGCTGATGGGCAGGGGGACAGATAAGGGGGCTTAAGCAGCATGAGGAATGTGCATCCCTAGCCCCATGAGGGGGCTCAAGCCCTGAGAGGGCCTGTGAGGGGTAGGGTAGAGGCCAGTCTTTGCTCCTCCTTCCAGGCATGCAGGCCATCTCTGAGCCAGCCTGGGCCCTTAGAAACCTGATTCCAGGGGCCAGATGGAGGGGGCTGGCCAGATTGGGTGACAGGGAAACCAGAATCTGGGTGGCCTGGCATATGGGGGTAGAGAGGAGCCCCTGGGATTCAGCCTCCTGAGCTAAGGGGTTCTTGCCCCCCAGCCCTCTGCCTGGTCTGTGTGTGTGTGGGGTGGGGGGCGGTCTCTGGTGCCTGAAATAAGGTGGTTCTAGGGCTTGGCTGCTGCTGTGCCAGGAAGAGAAAGGGATGTACCTGGTGTGAGCATGAGTGTGTATATGACCAAGTCTGAGGTCAGCAGTTCAGCAGCTGTGTCGATTGGGGGGTGGGAGGGGTGGTCTCGGTGCCCCATAAACAAACAAACAAACAGAGTTACCTCATGAGACAGCCTGGGGCCAGACATGTTGAGGAGGGACCGAGAACCGTGCCTGGTGGGGCCCGGTCCACTCCCTCCCACACCGGCCCCTGGGCAAAGGAGTGAACAAGTGGGAGGGGTCCCTAGATAACCCGAAGAGGCTGGTATTGGGGCAGGTGTGGTAAACTTTGGAGAGTGTTTCCCACAACACTGAAAAGCACTCCCTCCTCAACACATCCCTGGAGGAGTTTCCCTTCTCCCTGTGGTGAGGACCAAACAGGTCCGATTTTTAACTTGCATTTTTCCTCAAGTTGAGGATAAAGGAAGATGATCCCTCTCTGTGTTGCGGTGATCACGGTCGCAGGCCCCTTTCTCTTCTCCAGGACTTTCCTGAAGTGCTTCCACCAGGAACCCGGGTGGAGGGGGCAGCCAGAATGGAACCATTCACGTACCCGCGGCACGGGGTCAGGAGGTAGAGGGGAAGGTGGAGCTGGCGCCCTCTGGTGGGCGAGGTTGAAACCGCTTGTGGCCGTGCGGCTTCCCGCGCCGCCTCTCTAGGGGCTCTTAGGGGTGCGCCGCGGTACAGCGTCCTACGTGCCCCGCCAGTGGTCTGGGCGACTAAGGCCGACTTCATTCGTTCGTTCGTTCATTCACTCACTGGAAGGGCTCCTGTTAGAACCCTTCCCTTCCTCCTCTCGTCTATAGCCTCCAAAGTCCTTGGCACGTGCATGGTTGAAGGCGCAGTAGCCTGGCTGAGTGCAGCGAAGAGTTATCCCTCGTGGGAAGCCTCCCTAGCAGACATATCTACCCCCTGTGCGTGGCCCCGCCCAAATATTTACCCCCCGCGACGCGGCTGATCGCTCATTGTACGCCTTTGCTGGTTTCTTGGTGGGTCTTTCCCGCGGCCCCGGCCGGCGCCGAGCGCTCTCCTGCCCGCGGTGGGGGCCCAATCCACATCTGCTTCGTCCAGGAGTTTCCCGGCCCGACGGGGCGCCCGGCGGACAGAGCTGGGAATTGTTTTTTCTCCTTCCCCGCCCCCGCCTCTCCTCGATCCCCCTTTCTGCTCTCTCAGCGCACAGTAGGAGAGTTGCCAATTCACTTTGGCCCCTGAGAGCTGAGGGATGAAGGCTTACGCCGGGGTTTGCAGACTCTTGGAGGAGGGGCAGGACTGTATTTGGAGGGTGAAGTGGGACGACTCCCAGACCTGGGCCTAAAGTGCTTAACACAGTCTCCGCGATTTACATTTGAACGGTCGGCGGAGGGTCTGCGGCGCTTTGAACGCCGGGCGCAGGAGGCGCGCGTTGGAGCGAGCGGCGGTCCAGGCGGCCCCGGCCGGTTGGTGTGGATTTGAGAGGCCCGGGGTTGTGCTGGGGGGGGCGACCGATGCACTTGGAAAGAGGCTGAAGGTGTGTGTTTAGAGGGGCTATTTGTGTTGGCGAGAGGTGTGTGTTTGTGTTTGCAGGAGGCGATGGACACTGTGTGTGTTTGTGTGTGTGTATTTGTGTTTGCGGAGTGTGGAGGCGGCCGGGAAAGGTGGCCGGCTGTCACTCAGCGATCAGGATGACAGGCGCTCCCTCATCAGGGCCAGGGAGCTCTGATTGCAGATTCGAGGAAACAAAATAGCAATTGTAATTACGGGGCTTTGATAAGATAAAGGAAGGAGCGAGCTGGCCGGGAGGCGAGTAAGAGAGCAAGGGAGGAGAGAGCGGCCTGCTGGGGCCCCGATGGAATATTTGCATCTGTCACTCACGGGGGTGTGCCCTGGCAGTACCCGGCGCCTGATGCGGAGGTGTCCCTATTGCTGCCCCCCTCCTTCTAGAGACAGGGACTTTTGGGGAGATGAGAAGAATCCCCCGAAATCGACGAAGGTCCAGTTGGGGGAAATTCTCCAGATATAAAGGAATTCTGGTCTGTACAGCCCCCTTGGTGGAGGTTAAGGTGTAGGAGTCAAACCCTGACCTCCACACTTTTAGGCCCTGGATTGCTCACCTCTGGGGGAGAGGGAGGAGTGTGGATTAAGATCATTGAGGTTCAGCCCAGCTCCTTCAAAACCTTCTGGGGCTCCAAACCAGGGTTGGTGGAGACAGGTTGGACTATCTCCACCCCAGTCCGGGCGGGGAAGGACAGGTGCCCAGAGTGACTCAGGTTGTGACTCCAGGACTATGCATACTAAGGATGGGCTGGATGCCCTGACCCCTGTCTGGGTCCTGCTCCCTGCTGTTCTCATCAGACTATTTTCAGAGGGCTGGGTCCCTGGTGAGGAGAAGGCCCTTCGCATGCTCTGCTCCCCATCTCTCCACTCATTGTTTAATGCATACAAATAAACATTTTCAAGGGCCTACTATGTGCAGGGCATGAGGTTAAGATGGTGAACATCTTGCCTGCTTGAAGCAGTGCAACTGGGGAGTTAGACACCCAACAAGTGGCTGGCAACCTCTAAGACAGAGGAGCTCAAATGAAGGAAATGTGCTGGTCTGAGCTGTGGGCACTGGAGCCCACCTCACCTGTCTTCCCCCAGTGGGCCCACCTCCCAGTGGGGTTGAGAGAAGATGGTGCAAACCCAGCCCCTAGCAAATACAAGTGCTCAGTAAATGGTGGTGCTTATGATTATTATCTGTTGGGAGGGTGGTGAAGGCAAGCCTCCCCGTGGAGGACCCACATGCACTGAGGTCTAAATGCTCAGCCAGTTTCCCCATTATTCATTCATCGAATACTAATTGCAGAACAACCCCTGCCCAGCTCTCTGCCATGAGCTGCAGCTTCTGAGCTAGTAAGACATGGTCCTTGCCTGGCGGTCTGTGTGGGCAAGAGCCAGTTGAGGGAACAGACTCCTGGAGGCGGGTAACAGGTGGGCTCAGGAAGTCTACTTCTCTGGGGAGGGATGAGATCTTGGGACAAGTCTTCTGACTCTGTTTTCCCATCTAGACCTCGCTCAGTGTTAGCGTTATGGCTGGGAGTGGGAAAGGTAGGCCACAGAGAAAGGGGAGGTAGGCAGAACTTTGCTGTGCTGCCTACTGCCTCTGGCCTAACGGCTTCCTGGGACCACCCCAACCCCTCCAGCCCAGTCCCCAAGGACATGGCCGGGGCAGTAGGGCAGGGGAGGTCTTGGGCAAGGCCAGCAGCTGGGCAAAGCATCAGTGACTCCACCTGCTCCTGAGAAGTATCTGTCCCAGGGCACCTCTGCCCACCCAGGCTGCTCTCAAAGAAGCACCATGGCTCAGGGTTTCCCAAAGCCCCTGGAGGGAAGCAATGAGCGGCTGGGAAAGGCTTAGACCACTCCTTACCTTCTTGATACTCCCCCTCCCCCACAGTTGACACAAAGCCAGCAGTCCATGTCTAGTACACAGTAGGTGTGTAAATACCTGTTCAATGCACAAATATTGGGACTCTGAGAGAAAAAGCCTGGGCTACCTGGATCTAAGTCCCTTCTCCAGGAAAAGCAGCTGAGAGCAGTTATTTTTGCGCCCTCTGCCTGCTGCTTTGGAGGGGGGGGTGAGGGTGGTGGCAGTGACTCTGGGTCTTACCAGGGACCTCTGGGCTCTCCCATATAGGTGGCTGTGGTTCCTCTCAAGCTTCAGGCTAGTGTGTATGGAGGTGAGGGGGTACAGGGGCAGGGGTGATGGTGATAATGGGGGCAGGAAGGGGAGGAGAAGATGTTTCTCTATCTCAGGGCCTTCTTGGAGACTGAGCGAGACAGGAGAGGCCGGCAAGGCGGGGTACTCAGCCGAAAGATGGGAGTGGGTGTCGGGTCCCCGACGCAAGCATGCACTGCCAGAGACGAGCGCACAGCAGTTCACTCCAGTGTTAGCGGCCACTTGCAGGCGGTGGGCCCAAGCGAAGCACACAGTAGGCGGCTCAGAGAACCGCCGTATAGCCTGAGGCGTAAGTGGACCGGGTCCCACGGTGGAGACCGGGCACTTTCCCACTCGGGCTCACCGGCGGTTCAGGAAGCTCCAACCGAGGGTCTCGGGACTCCACGGGGCGGGAGGCCCGAGGCGCCCCCCATCCCCGCCCGCCTGAACCCCAAGAGCGCGCCAGGGGACAGGCCGGGGTTGGGGGGAGGCGCCCACACCAGCCGCCCCCGCCCCTCCAGACGGTCCCCAGACCCCTCCCCTCGCCCAGACCCCCAATCCCATACCCGCCGGCCGCCCCGCCCCGGTCCGCCCCGCCCCCGCCCCGGGCTGGGTCCCGGCCCCCGCTCC
>NW_021146599.1:8148-25000 GCF_002837175.3 Physeter macrocephalus
GCCAGCGGCCACCGGCTCCGGCTGCGGCGCGGAGGCACTCGGCGCGGCGCGGCGAGCTCGACATTCCCTGGGACCTGCGGAGCCGCGTCGGGATCGCCCGGGCTCCCGCCCTCGAGCCTTCCTCCGCCGCCGCCGCCCTCGGCTCGTCTGTCCGCGGCCTCCCGCGCACCGGCGTGATCCCGCCGGGGCTGTGCGTGCTCCCCGGCCGCGCGCCATGGGCAGCCCCCGCTCGGCGCTGAGCTGCCTGTGAGTACCGCCGCCCCGCGCCCCCGGCCGCGCGCCCGCCCGCCCGCCGCTCACCCTGCGCCCCTCTCTCCCCGCCCGCTTTTGTCTCCCACAGGCTGTTGCACTTGCTGGTTCTCTGCCTCCAAGCCCAGGTAAGGCGCGCTGCGCGGAGGCGGGGGCCGGAGCCGGCGGGGGACGCCGGGGGGCAAAGTCGGGCAGGGGCAAGAGGACCGACCCTGCGGCCGCGCGGCGGGCTGGAAGGCACCTTAGAAATGCAACCCCTAACTACCCCGAGGAGGGAACTAAGGAACAGAGAGGTAGCTCCTGCCTAAGGTCACACAGCCAGTGAGTGGCGAGGCTAGAACCCGAGGTCTCGGAGTCCAGCTCTGTCTCCCACGCCTCCCAGCCAGGTGGGGGTGGATGGGGAACTCTGCGGGCAGCCACACCCGGCCGCCGAGGATGGAGGCATTCGGGGCCCGGGGGCATTCGTTGTCAGAGGTATGGTGACTGTCTCAGGGACCCTCTCTGCGGCTCTCTGGGGAGACTTGCGGCGGGACTGGCCGAAGGATCAGGTGCCTAGGTCCTCTGCGGTCTCAACGTTTGCTCCGTGAATTTGTCTTTATAAATGTCAGGGGTCGGGCAGCGCTGCCTCCCGACTTAAAAGCGCCCTGCTCTTCTAGGAAGGCCCGGGCGGGGGGCCTGCGCTGGGCAGGGAGCTCGCTTCCCTGTTCCGAGCTGGCCGGGAGTCCCAGGGTGTTTCCCAACAGGTGGGTCCAGATCCTTCTCCATCCCGGGCTCATCCATGCTAGGCTGGGTCTGTCCGACTTTCCTGGGTGGGGGTGGGGGGCGGGTGGCCTGAGCTGGTATGTTGGGGGGACCCCAGCCGGCTGCCTGGGGCGGTGGAGGGAGGTGCCGGGTGATGGGGGCCACTTGGGCCCCTGGGCAGAGTAGCATTATAATGGCGTGTTGTGTATTTTTCAATTTCCTAAAGGTAACTGTTCAGTCCTCACCTAATTTTACACAGCATGTGAGGGAGCAGAGCCTGGTGACGGATCAGCTCAGCCGCCGTCTCATCCGGACCTACCAACTCTACAGCCGCACCAGCGGGAAGCACGTGCAGGTCCTGGCCAACAAGCGCATCAACGCCATGGCAGAAGACGGGGACCCCTTTGGTAAGGCGAGCTGCGCTGCAGTGGGGTAAAGGTAGCCTGTGGAACGGGCCCCTCTTCCCCAGGCTGCCCTGCTATGACTGGACCTACCAGTCACATCTGCTCTGGCCAGAGGCCTGCACGCTCCCCAGCTCAGAAGGGAAGGAGTTAAGGCGAAAAAGCATCTTGGGGCTCAGCTGGAGAAGAGAGGGTTGGGGAAGGGACCTCGGAGAGTACTCGGCCCACAGGTGCCCCTTCCCTGCCCAGCAGATGAATGAATCCAGGAATCTCCCTTTCCACCTCCCCCTTTCATACCCCTCCCCACTGCAGGTGGAGGCAGAGGGTTCAGGGGGAGGGGGCCCAGGTTTAAGGGAAGCTCTTGAAAGAGGATATGTCGCCAGGGCCCACAAAAGGAGAGTGGGAAAGAGAAGGGAGAGAAATCCCTTCAACTCTCCCAGCTTGGGGGGGGTGTTGTTGTGAACCTTTAAATACTTTGATCAGGAGGGTCAGTTACACATGGGGACTAGGCTAGGAAAAGGGCCCTCCCCTCTCCACTTGTCCAGGAACCCAGGCGGTCAGTCAGAGTGGGGCTCCTGGCTGCCGGTGGGGTGGTGAGTACAGGGAGCTACTGCGAGGTGGAGAGGCTGAGGACTGATTGATTTCTAAAGCATTCAATATTCCTTCCTTGAAACAAGGCCAATTTCCAGAGTCCTGGATGTACCAAGAGAAAAGCAAGCCCTCTGGGCTGCTGGTGTTGTTTTTAGAGAGCGATTATTGTGAGTTTAAAAACCTTTAAATAATGACCAAGTTAAACAAGCATGAAAGGAGAGGGGAAGACTCTATTAAAATGTAATAAAAAGGTGAGGCGTTTTAAGAGCTAAGAAGAAAAATGAAGAATGATATAAAACAGAAAAAGAACGAGGCTTTTTTTCAGATGTGGAGTTTGAAAGGAGTTGCAAGTCTGTAAATGTTAAAAAAGAGGTTCAAGATTGTTCTCTATGAATCTCTGGAGAGACCCCTGCGTCTGGCAGAGCGATTAAAACTCTTCTTACTTTCACCTTTTTTAACATTTCCTGAATACTTTCTCCTCTTCTCGAGCCAGTTTGGGGGATCGAGTATGTCTCGCTGCATTTTTTCTGCATCGACGTAGCTGACTTCCCTTCAAAGCTGGAGAAGGAGACATAATTTTCCTGGGATAAATCTGTCACTGGGGTGGAAGAATAGGTTTGAAAATGTTAAGCTTTCCAAAAGCCCAGTCGGGAAAGCTGCCGTAAACTTTGGCCCCAGCTCCCCAGATCCATCCAGGAAGGAGAGTGGGGGCTTTCTGCGGTGGGGTGGGGCTGGGGGTGGCCTGCCCGGTGGCCGAGCTCCCCTGCTGGGCTGGCAGGGCCAGCCTACCGTCCCTTTGTCCCTCCAAACTGGCTACTTGCTGCCCTTCTCAGCTTCCAAGGAAGGGGAATGAATGCCTGGCTCCTCCTGAGTTTGCTCCCATCGGAACAAATGGTCCAGCATCCTTGGGTTTTGGGGAGGGAAGAAGAGGCTAAGCTGCTCATGGGGGAATTCCTCTTCAGACATCAGAGGTCTGATGCCCACTTCTCTCCTTACAATTATAGGAGGCTTCCCAGTTTCCCTGGTCCCTGCCTGGTGGGCAGGAGCAGGAGCTGGAGGCCCCAAGAGCAAAGGCTTAGGGTGTATAGCCAGGACAGGAAGAATCTGGGGGAGAACAGCAGAGAAGTCCCAGTTGCTTCCTTATGGGCCCCAGGAAGGGACAGAGGGCTCCATCCCTATCTGCCCTGTTTGGCCAGAATCCTCAGAATGGAATCCTCTCCCCTCTTCTCCAGTCGGTGTCCTTCCTGGCCCTTAAAAGTAGTTGCTCCTTGTCCTGGAAGGCAGACCAGGAGAGGGCTGAGCAGACTGGCTGGGTCCAAGAGGAGGTGGGTGGGAGGGGAGGTGACAGCTGCATTTCCCTGGCTGACTTGGAGCCAGACTAGGGACTTGGCTCCTGGGTCCCAGCTCTGTGCTTCTGTGAAGGGGGGCAGGTAGTCACAGGCTGGGCAGTGAGGGCTGCCTTGCTGACCTGTGCCCATCACCTTCCATTAGTTTCAGGGACAGAGAAGGTGCCACCTTGTCAGTACAGGCTGGGGGAGGCAGACCTGGGAGTACCCAAACTTCTTTCTCAAGGAGGGAAAAGGCTGCAGTAGGCAGGGCAGGAGACCCAGCCCCTTCTGTCCCATCCCGAACAGCTAAGTCGGCCCCCACTCCCTTCTTGGTGACAGCCTCAAAGGGAGGAGTTGTGCAGAGAGTGGACAGGGACCAGGGCTTCTGTGGCAAGCTGGCTGTCTAAGGGGAGAGGGGAGTGGGAAGAAGGCACAGAATTCAGCTCCCTGTCTCCTGGCTCTCAGTGAGAGGCAGGCACACCTGATTTTCTCTCCTCCTCACCTACAGAAAGTGTTTGGTCACTGGGGTGAGAAGCCCAGTGCTGCTGGATGGTGAGAGAAAAGATTATTGAGTTGTTGATTTTTGAACACTGGGGCTGGGGACTGGGGTGACTGGGAAGTGTGGGGAAGAGATAGCATCCTCCCAGCTGGTGTCTGAGGTTCTGGGAAAGCAGCAGGCCATGGGCTGTGGGTGTAGGGAGAGCTGTCTCATCCCTATCAGCTTCTCTGCAGAGCAGGGGTAGGGTGGTGTGGCCAAGGCTGTGGGTTAGAACCTGAGGCACCAGAAACAAGAGAGAGTGCTTTTATGTTTGACCTCAGGAGTGGAGGTCACCACTGCACCCCGGACGTTTGTAATGATCTGTGAGGCATGTGCATATAATATTCTGAGTTGGAAGAATCCTCAGAGATCTTTGATTAGAAGCAGAATTCTAGTCAAATTAAAATTTACTTGAAGCCTCAACATAAACATTATTAGTCTGGTTTTAAAAGAGGGTCTTTTCAGTTTGATGGCTCCAAGACCCTCTGCAGAAACCAGTTCATATGCCATGATCTCATCCACCCCACTTCTGTAAACCCAGGTAAGGGGTCGGTCTGAAGCCCAGAAAGGAGACTTGACTTTCCCAGGGTTGCACAGCATGTTAGCGGCTGGAGCCCACGGCTTGGGTACCTGGCTCTTGGAGCAGTTGCTTCTGGGATGGGCCAGCTGGGATGGGGACATGGAGCACTGGGGTTCAGGGAGCTGCTAATAACCATTCTCCCCCCACATTCCCTGACAGCAAAGCTCATTGTTGAGACGGACACCTTTGGGAGCCGGGTTCGAGTGCGAGGAGCTGAGACAGGCCTCTACATCTGCATGAACAAGAAGGGGAAGCTGATTGCCAAGGTGAGGTCTTAGAAGGAAGGGAGGGGGCGGCTGGGGCCTGGGGAGCAGGCTGGGCTGGCTGAGCTCCTCCAGGATCCCAACAAGGTGGGCAGAGACAGAGGGCCACCTTGGGGTTACCTAATGATTGGATGGTGGGGGAGGTGAGGGAGGAGGAAGCTGAGAGATGAAAAGCTATAAAAGCAAAGGAGGAAGAAGGCAGGCTAGGGAAGGGGCGGGGGGGGGTTGGTAAATTCCATATATCTTTTTAACAAATCGCCAAATTGCTTTGCTATTATGTCCAATTACATGGTACCAGCATTTGGAATGTTCAGTAAGCCGCAGGCCCAGCCCCTCGGCGGAGCTCTGAAATGGCCCCATTAGTCACGGCTCCTCTACAGCCTCGAGCTCCCCGCTTCCTAGGCTTCTGGGGCTTGGGGCTCAGCATCTCCTCACCGGCCTTCCTTCCCCCATAGGGTGGTAGCCCTGGGGCTGCAGGCCGGCATCCTGTGGGCTGAGGGGGGCAGGTGGGGAAACGGGTGCTAGCAGCTTGGGCCAGACTGGTGGGCAGGAGGCCAGGGTGGGCAGGGGCTGGGCCCCCTCTCTGCCTCTCTGTGTTGGGGCCCAGCCCCTCGGTAGACAGCCATGTGTCACTGCTACCCAGGAGGACAGGAAGTTGCCGGGTGGGCTGCGAGTTGTCAGGGATTAGAGAGCGGGTGCCCGGGCAGGGGGTGGGGCTGCCCACCCTGCCATCTGCTGGGGTGCCCACCTGCTGTCTGGGGCCGCCTCCCCTCTGCCTCTGATGGGGGCGGGTTCTGGACAGAGCCCGGTGACACCGTGTCTGGCCCCCCCCTACCTGCAGAGCAACGGCAAAGGCAAGGATTGTGTGTTCACGGAGATCGTGCTGGAGAACAACTACACGGCCCTGCAGAACGCCAAGTACGAGGGCTGGTACATGGCCTTCACGCGCAAGGGTCGGCCCCGCAAGGGCTCCAAGACTCGGCAGCACCAGCGCGAGGTCCACTTCATGAAGCGACTGCCCCGCGGCCATCACACCACAGAGCAGAGCCTGCGCTTCGAGTTCCTCAACTACCCACCCTTCACGCGCAGTCTGCGCGGCAGCCAGAGGACTTGGGCCCCCGAGCCCCGATAGGCCCTGCCCGGCCCCTCCCCGCCGCTCCCAGCGCCGGAGGTTTCCTCTGGTGCAGGATGAGGTCTGCGCTACTGAAGGCTGGGGAGGAGCTGGGGGAGCCCTGGGCCCTAGTTGTTGATAATTGTTTGCTGTTGGGTTTTTTGTTGTTGTTTTTTTAAACAAAAGAGAGGCTCTATTTTTGTATTCCACTTGGCTGTGGCGTCTGACTTCTTAACTCTCAGGAAGGCCAGTGAGTGGCCTAGACTGGGATTCCGGCGGGGGGTTTCCTGGGGGTGGGAGGCTTTTTCTAGTCCCGCAGAGGCGCTCCTGAGACCCCAGCAGTTGCAGGGCAAGACTGCTAGGCCGCCAGGGGCTCCACTGCACCCCCAGGTGGGGGCAGGGAGGAAAGAGCCTGAACTTTAAGTCAGATCTTTCAAGGGCGGGTGTCAGTGGAGGGTGGTTGGGTATTAGTTGCTATTAAATGACTGAAATATTTATTTAACTGGCGTATTAAAAATGTGTGTTGGAGAGTGAGTCCTCCTGGGGTCAGCCCCCTCCCCCCGCGCCGCCCCAGCTGGCAGGCGGCTGAGAGATGCAGCAAATCAGGCAGCAGCTCTGACTGCAGCCTCCCTTCTACCTAAGGATCCACACCTGTTGGCCGTCCCTATCATTGTTGCTGGAGGGGTTTTCTTGGGAGGACAGAAGCAGGGAAAGGAGCAAGAAGAGGCTCTTAGCTGGTCCTGGGACCTCTCAGACATGGGCTTTTAATAGGAGTCATTGCTAACACTTCCCCAGGCTACCTCTGGGCCAGAAATGATGACTTTGCTGGGACCAGAGTTGTAATCATGGATTCAGTGGGTCCTTTAAAAAGTGTCTTTCTGTGTATATGCCTCGGTCTGTGTGGGAGACAGATCAGAGATGCCAGAGCTAGTTCTGAGTACCAGGCTCCAGAAAATGAAAGAAAAGAGCAGCTGCCGGGGTCCAAGGTGGAGGTATGTTGGAGGGGGGCTGCCAAGGCTGGTGTTGACAATTGTGACATGAAACAAGTGTTAACTTTGGGATATCTGGTTAGAAAGCTATGAGCAGAAGGTGCTGAGCTCAGGCACTGCAAAAGAGCCCAGGGGACTGTGGTCCAGGGAGAGGCTGCCAACCTTGGAGAGACCAGGCCTAGAGGGAGAGGAACTGGCATTGGCCGGGAAGGGAAGCTCACAGGCCTAGAGCAGAACTCAAACTCTGGCCAGGGGGAGAAGCAGCAGGTGGTAAGTCAGAAAGACTAGCCTGTGAAGAAGGACTGCTATGGACGAAGGAAGACCAGGTCATGCTATGACAATGGTAGAGCAGGCCATTCATGGCGTGGGCAAGAGTACTGGCCTGTGGTGGGTGGAGGGGTGGGTTCTTGGAGGTGGACTGGTGAGATTGGCATCACCCCACCCAGAAGAGAGCCCAAGCCCAGAGGCAGCAGGTCTCCTGAGGTCAGAGCTGGCCCAGTCATCATACCTGAGCTCTCATTCTGGTTGCTTCCACTGCCTTTGGGCTGGTCCCATAGCTCAGTTACTGGACGAATCCAGAAACCTCTTCCCTCTGGGCCTCTGGTCCTTTGGGTGGAGGGCAACCCAAGGCTTCCTAACCACGTGGGCCTCCCAGAGTTGCAGCCACAAATCCCAGTCTCAGGCCATCCAGAAGGATCAGGAATCCCAGGGCTCAGTGGGAAGCCTTGGAGAGGTTGGGGTACCATGGGGCCTCTTCTGGCCTGCTATCGGGGTGCAGGGCTCTGGACAGAGTAGGCTTCTCCTGGTGCATAGATACGGGGGATGTGGGGAGGGGGCTCTAGACATCTCTCTTCCAGCTCCCCCAGCTCTTAGTGCCTCCTCTTCTGCTCCATCCCCTCCCCTCCCCCTTTAATTAATTCTGGGTGAGCAGCCTGGCTTTATTGTGCAAGGAGCTGGGGTCTCACTGTGGGAAAAGTCACACCTTCTGAGCAGCTTCTGATGCCATGCAAATGAAGAGACCGTCCAGGAAACGCTTTCATCTGCACGGCCGCCTGTCCAGCCCCCAGCCCAGTAATTACCCACATTTCATTTGTTTGAGAGCAATTCCTGGGGGAAACCACAGGGTAGGAGGGAGTCTGGGGGGTGGATGGAATGTCAGACTCTCCCTGCCTGTGATCCTGGCCACAAAGTGGGGCCAGGCTGGGCCAAGGTGGTCACTGGCTAGGCCAAAGCTACCCTGAAGCCCCCAGGCTGGGGATGCCTGAGTACTCCAGGGTGGTGGGGTGGAACTGTGCCATGGTTGCGACGATGGAGAAGAGGTGGGTTGTGCAGAGAGCCGGACCTGCCTGATGGAGAAGGGAGAGGTGACTGATGTGGGAGTAGAGGTGGACAGGAGGGTGGTGCTCTTGTCCTTGAGGTGACCTGAGGCTTTGGGAAGGGGTTGACTCCCAGCAGGACCCCCAGCCAGGGACCCTGGGGAGCTGAGCCCAGAGCAGTGGGGCTGGGCTGGGCCGGAGCACCCACCACCTTGTTTATCTTTGCGTTGCTGCCTCCACAGAGCCCTCGCTAATGGGGTTTTACAGCCCACTCAAGCTGCAACTGGCCAAGAATCAATCATTACCGGCACTTAGTGGTTTGATAGTTAACAGCCTGAACTGAAGCCAAACTGGTTGTTAACTGTGATAACAACTGATTTCAAGGGGTTATTGCCGGCCCAATATGCTCAGCCCATTTATTTCGGGGAAAACAAGCAGGGAGCTGTTGCAAGGCCCAGAAAAGGGAGGAGGACTGGGCTTTCCTCAGCCAAAAGGCCTGCCACTCTGTCTAGGAGTGGGTGCTGGCTGTGAGGACCCTGGGGGCCGGCTGAGGTGTGCGTGGAGGCCTGGCCTCGCAGAGGATCTGAGGATCTGTGTGAGGGCCCAGGTGATCCACGCAGAAGGCCCTCTCCAGTCTTCCCTTCTCCCCAGTTCTGACCTCACCCTGATTCCCCACCTTCCCTCTCCTTCTCTTCTTACAGTAGTGGTCCCCGTGAGGCCCTCACAGGGACAACTCTCCATGGGGAGGAGCCCAGGCCTAGTGGCCAGGCCTCTACTAGTCTCCACTCAGCAGGGGGGCCTGGACCTCTTCACCCATTCCTCCCTCTCCCGGGGCTGCCAGAGCCCAGCCAAACCCAAGCCAGAACCTCGCCTTTCATTTCAAAGCCAGTGATGACTCCACCCAAGCCTTGACTAGAAAGGATGCACTAGAGTTCTCTCCTCTCACTCCACCAGGTCCTGTCCATCCCTACCTGCTACCTTCAGCTGAATGGCAACAGGTGAGGCTATGGCCAAGCATCTTTCTAGAAAGCTGCTGTAGCAAAGGACCCCAAGAGTTCTCCACCATCTACAGATAGACAACCTGAGGCCCAGAAGTCACACAGCCAGCGTGAAAGCTAGTATGAAAGATCAGGTCTTAACTCCCAGACCCAGGCTACCTCTTGAGGACTGCAGGTCTTTCTCTAATTCATTTATTCAGTCACTATTTATTGAGTGCCTATTATGTGCCAGGCTCTGTTCTGGGAAGAGGGGACAAAGCAGGAAATAAGTGACAAAAACTCTGTCATTATGGAGCTCAAATTTTAGCAGGAGGCTGTAGGTGGGGTAAGAACAAACAGTGTATAGTTTATCAGACCCTGGCAACCACTACAGAGAAAAATAGAGGGAATGAGTGTGGAAGGTGGGGTAAGGTACTAGCAATTTTAAGTAGGGTGGTCATAGAAGGCCTCACTGAAAACTTAATGCTGGATCAGACACCTGATGGCGGTAAGGCATGCACCTATCTGGAGGAGGAGCCATCCAGGTAGAGGGACAAGCGAGTACAAGCTTATAGCATCAGGGGAAGAGGAGGGAGGCCAGTGTGGTTAGAGCAGAGTGAAGGCAGGATACAGGTGTAGTGTGTGTAGTATGAGTGTAGTGGGGTGGGGAGAATGATGAAGCTGAGGTGAGACATATAAGTAGTGGTGATGAGGGCAGATCATGTAGAGCCATTGAAAAGACTTTAGTCTTGAGCCTGAACGAGACAGCAAACCATTGTGGGGTTTTGAGCACTGCAGTGACATGATCTGAATTAAGTTTTATTAATAACAAGATTGCTTTGGCTGCTGTGTTGAGAATAGACAGTAGGGGCGTAAGGGAGACTAGTTACGAAGTTTTTGTAGTAATCTTGGCGAGGGATGATAGGGCATTGGAGGTGGTGAGGAGAGACTGGAATTTGGGACATTTTTTGCAAGTAGGGATGTGCTGATAGTTTGGACGTGGTTTGTGAGAGAAAAAGAAGAGTCTAGGGGTTTCCAAAGTTTCTAGCCTGAGCGACTGAAAGGATGGAGAGGCCCTTTATTGAGATGGAGAAGATTCTAGAAGGGGCAGATTTTGAGGGGAAGAGTAGGAGTTTTGTTTTGGACATGTCAAGTCTGAGCTGACTAAATAAATATTCATGGAGATGTTGAGTAGGCAGTTGTATGTGAGTTTGGAATTCAAGGGAGAGGTCTCATGTGAAGATATAAATTTGGGAGTATTCAACTCACAACTTTTAAAGCCAGGGGATGGAATGGATTTCCTAGGGAGTGAGTGTAGCCAAAGAAGAGGAGAGAGCCAAGCCTGAGCCTTGGTATCCTCCAGACATTTAGAGGTCAGGGTGAAGGGGGGGAACCAGCAAATATTGTGGCCCATGAGGTAGGTAGGAGGAAAACCAAGAGGGTGTGTGTCCTGATGATATAGGAAAAATATACCAGTTTCTGAGCCCAAAGATTTAAATGGGCTTTGGGTAGAGTTTTACTGTCATCAACTGTCTCCCTTCCCTCCTCTCCCCGACCAATCTCAGGGCCAAGAGGAAGTAGCCAGCAAACAAGGGGGTTGTTGGTTTCACCCGGGGGTCTCCTTGACTCTTCTTTCAGCCTCCCCCTGCCTCTCATCCTGCCGCCTTGACCTCTGGAACACTACTCAAATCTAGTCCATCTACTCTTCTGTTTATCTACTGCCACCTCCCTGCTCCAAGTCATCATCAGCTCTTGTCTGGCTTATGGCAACAGCCCCCTAACTGCTCTTCCTCTCATATCCCTCTACAATCCTTTCTGTACTCAGTAGCCAGAATTTCCAAAACATAAATCTGATCATGTTACTTCTGCCATATCTAGAATTAAATTCAGACTCCTTTCCGTGGCCTGCAAGGTCGCCTCCGTGCTCTGGGCCCTGTCTGCCTATCTAACTGTATGGCTTAACCTCTCTTCCTTTCATCTGCTGCACCCTGGTCACACCTCCTTCCAGCTCAAACAAGCCGGGCTCCCATATGCTTCAGAGCCTTTGCACTGTTGTTCTCTCTGCTTGAAATGCTTTTCCTTTAGGTTGCTGGAGGGCTGACTGCTCATTTTGTAGGTCTCTGCTGTCATTCTCTGCTCTCTTTTCTTTATTTCACTTATTAATATCTGACATTATCTTGTTTTTAATTTATCTACTCATTTTTGGTTGGCCTATTCCTCCCAAGAGAGCAGGGACTTTGACTTGGCTTATGATGAATATCCAGTGACTAGAACAGTGCCTGGCACATCTTAGGTGTTCAGTAAACATTGGTAATCAACTAATAAAATGAGAGTATATGTGGAGGCTGTTGAATGGAGAAGGTGCACTGGGGGTTCTCTGCATCCGGGACTTGGGTCAGGATTTAGGAAATGCCTGAAGGTCAGGGAGACTTGAGGATGGTCCTGGGATGGGTGACCCTCTAAGCCCATCTGGACATCACAGTCTTACTAAAAGAGGGTCCAAGGCTATCTGGCACAAGCTCACCTCCTTTTTCTCAAGCCAAAATAAGTGTCTCCTAAACCGGACAAAGGAGCATCTAAGAGAGCCTGTTGGGATGGACGTCTCAGAACCTCCCAAAATTCTGCTTCCTTCCCCACCGCTGGGTTTCCATAGCAACCAGAGGATTTAACAGGAGAGAGTGAAGGGGAATTAGGAGCTGGAGAGAGGAGGAGTAAGTGGTAGCAAGACAGATGGGGAGCTGGCAAGAACTCTGAGGGATCCCCAAGTCCCATGTTACCGCTGGAGGTTGTGCCAGTAAGGTCCCTCTGATTGCCCCCCTTCCCCATCTGGGTCTCTTGCTGACCCTGAAGAACTAACTGTCCATCTGCACAGGCCCTAGGGCTCACCCTCATGTATTCCCCCCTCCTCCTGGCTGGCAGATGCTAGATGAAACAATGCAGATGGCAGATGTTAGTGAAACAAGTTGTGGCCACTGGATCTGTTTGGGGATCTGCGTTCCTTTTCCCTCCCTTCCTTGGCTTCGTATGGTCGGGGAGGACGTGGGGGGAGGAGAGTCAGGGCATGAACCTATGCCAAGCGAGGTCCCAAGCTTTGGCACTTGGGGATTAAGGCCAGACCCCCAGTCATGAAGGATCAGATGGGCTCTAGCTTGGTCCTGGCTGAAGGTGCTCAAACAAGTGTTTGGCCTGGACACTGCTTTGAGGGAGTAAGAAGAAGCCTGCACAGAACTCAGCACTCTTTGCAGCCTCCTCCTACCTTGAGCTCAGAGGACCAGAAAACGCCTGGGCCTTGAACCTGGGAGCAGCAGAATGGTGAGCCCCCGAGGAGCTGGGGCACTGGGCCCTGATACCCAAGCCAACTGCCTGGAGAACCAGCCAGTGACTTTCAAGGGTGGGAGTAGCCAGGGCCAACACCAAATTCCAGCTGTCCCTCTGTCTGCCCACAGGCACACAGCTCCCAAACACCCAGGCTCAAACCTCTACCTTCTTGGACTCTTCCTTGTTTCCAGCCACCGACATTTAATCATGTCAATTGGACACACGTGACCAACTCTTGCTAAATCTTTCTTCATAGAGAAATCCCCCTGTCCCATCACAACCTACTGGGCCATTTCATGCCCTCCCACCTTGTCTCCCTGCCCAGTCTCTCCCTGGGCTTTTTTGTATCACCTCCCGCTCCCTGCCTCCTGCAGCCCTCAGTAATGAAGAGCAAACTCATAAAACATTCATCGTGGGTAATACACCATGTAGGGTCTGCCTGATCGCAGTTCTGATACGGGACCCGGGTGGGTATTGCTGGTTCTTAGGCTTCTGAGGGCTCGGGCTGACTTCTGTGCCTTGGGTTCAAGTTCCAGTGACTTCCATTAAGCCAGGCCCAATCCTCCCTGGTGGTGTGGAGGGTCCTGGGTAGAGTAGAAGAGGGGCTTCCTGAGAGGAGGTGCTAGCAGTCCGGGGAGGGAGAGGTGGCTCCTGGGGGCACTCCTAAGCCAGGCATGACAGGTAGCTGGGGCTCTGGATAAAAGCTGGAGACAAGGTGAGCCGTGACCGAAAGGCTAAAGGTTTGTGCTGAGTGAGGAGAGTCAGGGCCTTAGCGTGCAGTGTCTGGAATGGTTATTTTTGCCTCGGGGAGCCCGGTAAGACGGAAGTGTGCACAGGTGTGTGAGGGAAGGGAGGGTCCTGTGTGGGTGGAGGACCCTCTCCAGGAGCCTGCCCAGGAAGCAGGCCTCCGGGTGGGGGCAGTTTTATCAAAAGCAGACAGAGGGAAGGGAAGGGAGAGGAAGGGAAGGGAGCCGCCTCTCACTCCCCCCACACCCCTGGAGCGTGCACTGACCACTGACAGTAATGAGGCACCCCTCAACCCCACCCCCGAGGCCTCAGTAAAGTCAGAGAAGGAATTCAGAGAAATGGCGCTGGGAGCAGCCAGAAATCAGCTGTGGCTTTGGAATCAGGTGGAAGTAAGTTAAATCCTGGCCCTGCTACTCCCTGACTCTGTGAACCTCTCCAGGCCTCAGTTTCCTTACCTACAAAATGGGGAACATGCTTCACCCTATAGAGCTGTCATGAGGAGTGTGTAAGGGGTCCTGCAGAGTGTCCTAACAAGGGTTCCTCATACATGGTGCCTGCTGTGGGGACGGGCTCTGGGGGAGGGGTAGGGCCAGTTGAGCTAAGGCTCTGGGAGCCCAGGTGTGCACCATTGATGACATCCAAGCAGCACCATGAGGAGCCCGGAGGGCAGCCGAATCTCCAGGAGGCTGTGTTCCTGGGCCAGAGGTAGCCAGGAAGCTGAGTGAGATAAAGGGCACGTCCTTCCAGCACATAAATCTGACCTCGCTCTCCCTTCTACTCACCGGAGCAGGTGTGCCAGCTGAAGGCCTGGGGGCCCTGGAGACCTGGAAGAAGCGAGGGTGCAGAGACGCTGCTGTTCTGCAAGGCTTCCTGCTCACCCCTGAAGCCCTCGTGCAGGTCCTTCCCGCCCTGGTCCTCGGACCCAGCCTTGCCTCCCTCTCCCAACCCCCAAAACAGCAAGCTGGGGAGAGAATCAAGTCCGAGATGTCTGGAGTTGGGAAGAATTCAAAGAGAGAGGCACACGGAGAACACAGTGCATCAACACTCAAGACTTCTTATCTGCGCTCCAGCCTCTTCCCTTCCCCAGGGCCTCACACGGATACATGACCAACCCACTGGGCACTTCCTCTTCCTCTACGCCAGGCATTAAAGCAAGTGTTGGGAGGCAACGGTGAGCACGTGAGACGGACCCCTGACTCCCAAAGCTTCCCTTCCAGCGCCCATGGCCGCCGTTAGACAGTCAACTCTGACGAGGTGTGGGAAAGGCCGAGACAGAGGAAGAGCAGGGGTTGGGTGAGGAAAGGGGTCCGGAGAGGAGGGCAGATGGCTTGGGGTTGAGGCCATGCTGGCTCTGAGGCCGTCGGGGGGGAGATCCTCCAGATGGAGCTCAGCTTGACTCCTCTCAGCCCCAGCTCAGTCCCGTGCACAGAGTATTGAGTCGCTGGAGCTCAAGAGGAGGACAAGGCACGGCCCCTCCTTCAGGCCACCCCCAGGTATAGGGGTTCGCAGACGTGTAAACCTGTGGTTGCCGTACCACGGGGCGTGGACAACAGTGGGTTAGCACCAGGTGCTCCACTGGGTGAATCGTAAAAGCCCTCACAGAGAAGATAGGAGCTGAGAATGAGTAGCTGTGGAATCCTCAGGGTAATTCGTCTTTCCTGAACCTTAGTGTCGTCATCTAGGAGGTGAATGGTTTGACCTAGATTATTTGTTTTCAAGAAATTTTTAGTGGCAGAACCTTATTTCCTGAGGAAAACCTGTGTATATAGGGGGGTATTTCATAGAACAGATGTACGCGATACCTGCTGTGGGCGGCTCAGGGGTCGGGACCCCCTCAGGTTCACCCTTCGTGCCCGACATCCCCACTCGGGCAGGTGGTGAGGGAGATGGGGGGCCTGAGCCCGGCAGGGTCCTCTGTGCCTCCAGGGCAAGATGGTGGCAAGGAGCCTCTAGAGAGGAACGGCTGCGTAGGCTCAGGCCACCCCCTCGGCCCCGCTGGGAAGGTGCCGAGCTCTCTCCCTCCTCAGCACCTGGACAAGCGGGCCTGTTCCCACAGCCTCTCAGAGAGGCTCCCATCTCTTCCTGCACTGACCACTCACACCCAGGGATTATCCCAACCAGAAACTTCCATTTGGAACAAAGCTCCCAGGAATGAAATCTGAGCTGCCACGGAGAGGCTCCCAGGCTAACTGGGAAGCGGCCGGGAAAGGGAGGGAAAACTTGCAAAGCACCGGGAGCCTCAGGGAGGCTGTGAAACCTGAAGACCAACGACCAGCCAGTGGACTGGTGCCGGGAAGCTGCCACCGCCTGCTGCAGAACCAGAGGTCAACGGAGCCGAGGGGGAAAACGAGGGGGAAGTGCACCCCCAGGCTTTCCAGGAGAAAGTAATTGGTGCACCTGTGGCTAGGGCCAATATTCCCTGTGAGGCCCTCAGGGCTGGTCTGCAGCTCCTTAAGCGGCCCCCTCCCCTCCTCCCCGCCCCCCTCCCAGCTGCTTCCACTTACTCCAGGGGCCGCTGGGTCGGTCAGTGGCAGGCCTGCCAGGACACCCAAGGGAGGGGAGGGAAGAGTAAGAACCTCAGTTGCCGTTTACTGAGCACGCATCAGGTGCCAGGGAGCTGCATGTGTTATTTCTCATCCTCACAACAGCCCAGTAAGGTCAGTATGACCAGTGCCATTTTACCGTTGGGGAAACTAAGGCTAAGAGGAGTTAAGCAATTAACCTAGGATCTCCCCGGGGCTTTTGGACTCTGAAGTGCTAAAGCACCTTCTGCTTCGCCAGGCTCTAAATTCTTCAAATCCCTTATTAGAGCCCAGGAACCCCAGTTAATGTCCAAATAAACTCTTTTTTCCCCCTCAAGCCATCGTGTGTGACCATGCAAATGCTGTGAGTGGTCATTTCTCCAGTTTGGATCCTGGTGACCTTGTGAAAGTGATTTCACTGCTCTGGGGCTCAGTCTCCTCATTTGTAAAATAGGATTCATGATAATGCCTACTTATAGGTGGAGGCCCAAGATGGTAACACAGATAAAGTACTCGGAGCAGCGCTGGGCACAGAGGAAGCGCTCAGTAAATGCTAGTCTCGTTGTTAGAAGGATTCCTCCTCCTTCTGCCCAGGAGCCCGGAGCCCTGAAGAAGAAGCCCTCAGCGGGCCGAGTGGATTATCCCAAGCTCACTCCCCTCCCTGCCTGCCTCTAAGGGTTCAAACGTAGGTTAGAAGGAACCTCAGAGGGCCAAGGACTTTGAGTATTGTGGGAGCCAACAGAGAATCTTTTCTCCCACCTCCAGAACAGCTCCAGGCCCTCCAAGTGGCTGAGACACTTGGCTCTTAGCTGAGCTACTAGGCTGCTCTGGCGTGGCTCTGAAGGCGGACAGCGAATCCCAACCCAGCAGAACGTTTCGTTTCAGAGGAGCCTTGAAGTTGATCCGACCTGGGAAAGGGGAAAAGGTAAGGTGGTTGAGCTGGGTCCCGGGGGGCTGGGCTGTCGTCGTGTGGTACTGCCAAGTGGCAGGCAGCTTTGGGCTTTGAGGAGGAGTCATTTTGCTGTGTTGAAGGCCAGGAGCTTAGTCAGAGGCTGTGGCCTTGCCCTTCACCTGCGGCCTCTAGATCAGACTTCCAAGATGACTATCCTTTGGGGTCAGTACCAAGCACTGGTTCTGCCCTGTGGGTAGACAGACCCCGCTGGTACTGCTCGCTTCCCCAA
>NW_021146600.1:0-507 GCF_002837175.3 Physeter macrocephalus
CGCGCAGGCTCAGCGGCCATGGCTCGTGGGCCTAGCCGCTCCATGGCATGTGGGATCTTCCCAGACCGGGGCACGAACCCGTGTCCCTGCATCGGCAGGCGGACTCTCAACCACTGCGCCACCAGGGAAGCCCGATCATATGGTTTTTTTTCTTCAATTTGTTAATATGGTGTATCACATTGATTGTATTGCATATATTGAAGAATCCTTGCATTCCAGGGATAAATCCCACTTGATCATGGTGTATGATCCTTTTAATGTGTTGTTGGATTCTGTTTGCTGGGATTTTGTTGAGGATTTTTGCATCTATAGTCATCAGTGATACTGGTCTGCAATTTTCTTTTTTTGTAGTATCTGTCTGGTTTTGGTATTAGGGTGATGGTGGCCTCATAGAATGAGTTTGGGAGTGTTCCTTCCTCTGCAATTTTTTGGAAGAGTTTGAGAAGGGTGGGTGTTAGCTCTTCTCTAAATGTTTGATAGAATTCACCTGTGAAGCCATCTGGTCCT
>NW_021146600.1:1350-25000 GCF_002837175.3 Physeter macrocephalus
GATTTGAGTCTTATCCCTTTTTTTCTTGATGAGTCTGGCTAATGGTTTATCAATTTTGTTTATCTTCTCAAAGAACCAGCTTTTAGTTTTATTGATCTTTGCTATTGTTTTCTTTGTTTGTATTTCATTTATTTCTGCTCTGATATGATATTTATGATTTCTTTCCTCCTAATAACTTTGGGTTTTGTGTGTTCTTCTTTCTCTAGTTCCTTTAGGTGTAAGGTTAGATTGTTTATTTTGTGCTCTATCCTGGAGAATGTTCCGTGCGCTCTTGAGAAGAAAGTGTAATCTGCTGTTTTTGGATGGAATGTCCTATAAATACCAATTAAATCTATCTGGTCTGTTGTGTCATTTAAAAGTGGTGTTTCCTTATTAATTTTCTGTTTGCATGATCTGTCCATTGGTGTAAGTGTGGTGTTCAAGTCCCCCACTATTATTGTGTTACTGTCAATTTCCTCTTTTATAGCTGTTAGCAGTTGCCTTATGTATGAGGTGATCCTATTTTGGGTGCATATATATTTATAATTGTTATGTCTTCTTCTTGGGTTGATCCCTTGATCATTATGTAGTGTCCTTCCTTGTCTCTTGTAACATTCTTTATTTTAAAGTCTGTTTTATCTGATAAGAGTGTTGCTACTCCAGCTTTCTTTTGATTTCCATTTGCATGGAATATGATTTTCATCCCCTCACTTTCAGTCTGTATGTGTCCCTAGGTCTGAAGTGGGTCTCTTGTAGACAGCATATATATGGGTCTTGTTTTTGTATCCATTCAGCAAGCCTGTGTCTTTCAGTTGGAGCATTTAATCCATTCACGTTTAAGGTAATTATCGATATGTGTGTTCCTATTACCATTTTCTTAACTGTTTTAGGTTTGTTTTTGTAGGTCCTTTTCTACTGTTTGTGTTTCCCACTTAGAGAAGTTCCTTTAGCATTTGTTGGAGAGCTGGTTTGGTGGTGCTGAATTCTCTGAGCTTTTGCTTGTCTGTAAAGCTTTTGATTTCTCCGTCAAATCTGAATGAAATCCTTGCCAGGTAGAGTAATCTTGGTCATAGGTTCTTCCCTTTCATCACTTTAAGTATATCATGCCATTCCCTTCTGGCTTGTAGAGTTTCTGCTGAGAAATCAGGTGTTAACCTTATGGGAGTTCCCTTGAATGTTGTTTGTCGTTTTTCCCTTGCTGCTTTCAATAATTTTTCTTTGTCTTTAATTTTTGCAAATTTGATTACTGTGTGTCTCAGCCTGTTTCTCCTTGGGTTTATCCTGTATGGGACTCTCTGCACTTCCTGGGCTTGGGTGGCTATTTCCCTTCCCATGTTAGGGAAGTTTTCAACTATAATCTCTTCAGATATTTTCTCGGGTCCTTTCTGTCTCTCTTCTCCTTCCGGGACCCCTATAATGCGAATGTTGTTGCATTTAATGTTTTCCCAGAGGTCTCTTAGGCTGTCTTCATTTCTTTTCATTCTTGTTTCTTTATTCTGTTCTGCAGCAGTGAATTCCACCATTCTGTCTTCCAGGTCACTTATCCGTTCTTCTGCCTCAGTTATTTTGCTGTTGATTCCTTCTAGTGTATTTTTCATTTCGGTTATTGTATTGTTCATCTCTGTTTGTTTGTTATTTAATTCTTCTAGGTCTTTGTTAAACATTTCTTGCATCTTCTCAATCTTCGCCTCCATTCTTTTTCTGAGGTCCTGGATCATCTGCACTATCATTATTCCGAATTCTTTTTGGGGAGGTTGCCTATCTCCACTTCATTTAGTTGTTTTTCTGGGGTTTTATCTTGTTCCTTCATCTGGTACATAGCCCTCTGCTTTTTCATCTTGTCTATCTTTCTGTGAATGTGGTTTTTGTTCCACAGGCTACAGGATTGTAGTTCTTTTTGCCTCTGCTGTCTGCCCTCTGGTGGTTGAGGCTAGCTTTTCTCTCTCTTTTTTTTTTTTTTTTTTTGGCTGCACCACGTGGCTTGCAGGATCTTAGTTCCTCAACCAGGGATTGAACCCGGGCCATGGCAGTGATAGCACCGAGTCCTAACCACTGGACGGCCAGGGAATTCCCAAGAATTCCCTACTTGCACCAGGTGGTTCTCCCATCCACATGCCTTTGCACAAAAGATCCCGGCAGGAAAGTCCTGGTCCCCCTCCCCACGCCCCTTAGGAGCAGCTGCTCCCAGGCTGGAGCTTCCATGTGACACCTAAGTCAGGGGTGTCATTCTTAGCAGTAAGACATTTCTTCACCTCTCTGCCTCAGTTTCCTCATCTGTAAGGTGGAAATATGTTCTTACCTTGTAGGATAATAATGTAGAGCTCTCAGAACAGTACCTGACATCTTGGGAGTACGTAGAAGTTTAGCTGCTGCTGCTGTTATAATTATCACCATCATCATCATCATCATCATTTTAAAATGACAATCTCACTGCATGTCAGGCATTATGCTAAGCACCTTACCTGTGTTTATCTCATTTAATCATTTCATTAACCCCATGATCCTGCTGGGGTATTCCCACAATCCCCATTTTACAGATGAGAAATCAAGGCTCTGGGATATGCAGTGACTCACCCAGGACCACATGCCTGGTCAGGAGCGGAGCCTGGACCGGCCCCCAGGTGTACTTGACTTCACTTCCCCTTTGATATTGGGGGGTGGTGCTTGGTCTGTACGCAATTCACAGGTGAGGAAACTGAGGCTTGGAGAGTCAGTAAGGTGCCCGTGGTGAGGGACAGTGTGGAGAAAGGCAGCTAGGCTTCAAAGACAGCTGCACAGACCTGCCAGGGGCTGTGCGGCCAGGACCCAAAGACACTGTGTCCCCAGTTCGATTCCTGGCATCTGCCTCACCTCTGTCAGTGGGAGGTCAGACCTCTTTTTTGTTGTTAATTTTCTCCTCCAGACACACAGTCAGGCTCTTCGAGGTCCTTCTGCCTCTATCCTCCTCCTGGGACCTTGCTGTCTGCTCTCCCTCCCAAGTCAGCCAGGGTCCCTCTGGCCCTTTGTAGGATGTCATGGTGCCAGGGGGGCCCTTCTTGCCACCTTCACAAGCGTGGGGACCGGGTGTCTCCCAGTCCCGCTAGAACCTGCAGCTTCCGCATTTTTGGCCTCTGTTCCCTCCTGGGGAATTAATCAGATCTACTTCCCAGGAGTGTCCCCAAATGTGGTCCTTCCAGCAGCCCTGGGACAAAGCTCCTCTGAGAGCCCCTTCCAGGACTCGGCAAGGGAGAGCGGGGTTGCGATGCTCTCCGAGGATCTGCAGACTGGGGACTCCTGGGGGCACCAAAGGGTGTGGATGCCTGGGGAAGGAGCAGAGCCTGGGGGCCAGGTGCCCTGCCCACACCCGCCATCCCTTCTGCTCAGCTGTTCGGCCCACACGCCGTGTTTTGAGCCCCTGCGCAGCCCTCAGTTGTGCGGGGCCTTGAGGATGTGGTGCTGGCGAGGTGAGGGTCCTGTCCCCGTGCTCTCGGGTGCCTGAAGGCCTCCATCCATGGAGCCCTTGCTGTTCGCCAGGCACCGTGCTGAGAGTGACAGCCGCCTGAGGCTCCTGTGTGTAGAGGAGCAAACGGAGGCTCAGAGACGCTAAGTCACTTGTCCCAGGTAGCAGAGCTGGTAGAACCCAAGTCTGACTCCAGAGGCTGTGCCCACTTCACAGATGAGGAGACTAAGGCTGAGGAAGAGTTAGCAGTAGCCAAGATCCCTGGCCAGTGAAAGCCAGAGAGGGCTTGGGGGTCTCTGCTAACGAGCAGCTGCTCGCTTCCTCTCCTCCCCAAATCCCCTCTCAAGCTCCACGTGGCCCCTTTGACTTGACCTGTTCCCATCCTGGGGGCTCTGGGTTTTCTGTCTGTTTCCTCCTGTGGCTGCTTCCCACTCACGAGGACGAAGGGAAGGATGGGGGCCTGTGCCAGTGTGAGGCGACTGTCATGTGCATGGAGAAAAGTGACGGGGGCAGTGAGATGATCTTTCACAGACTGAACACACCCGTGACCCCAAACCCAGAGCAAGAACAGAACATCCTCAGCCCCAAGAGCCCCTCGTGCTCCCTTCCTAGTCACCGTTCCCGGAGATGGCTGACCGTGAACCTGCACACGTTAGCACCTCACTTTCTGTTCTTTATATCGATGGAGCCATAGTGCAGTGGTTCTTTGCTTTTTGGTTTTTAAAAATAGTTTAGGGATATTTTAAAACAGCCTCATTGAAATATAATTCACATGCGACACAGTTCGCCCACTTAAAGTCTACAGTCAATTTTAGAATATTTTCATCACCCCCAAAAGAAACCCTGTGCCTACGAGCCATTAACTATCCCCCAGCCCCTGGCACCCCCCAGCCCTTCTGTCTCTATGGATTTGCTCATTCTGGACATTTCGTATAAATGGAATCATACACTATGTGGCATTTGTGTGTCTTCTTTCACTTCTAAGTGGTGAAATAAGGTTCATGCTTTTGAGGTTCATCTGTGTTGTAGCATGGGTCAGTACTGCATTCCTTTTTTATGGCCAAATAAATATTCCATTGCTGCAGGCCAGCTGCTCTGTGTCGCCCCCTTTAGAACTGGGCTCTCAGGAATCTAAAAATGTTGGCGTCCACTGATGCCGGCTCCTGAGTTTGGCCAAGTGCTGCAAGCAAGCCAAGCTGGGAGCACTGGGGGATGGGGAGAGGCGGAAACACAGAGATGGAGAGAACACGGAGGCGTCCGGGCCCCAGGCAGGTCCTGCTTCTCCTCCCTGAGCCTCAGCCTCCCCATCTGTAAGGTGGGGGCACGACAGGGGTCAGCTGTGTGATTACAGGACCTTCCAACTCTGACGGTGCTGAATCCTCCGTGTATGTGGCACTTCCTCCTTCCCAGCATGGGTTGGTTCTAGTTTTGAGTTCTGAATCTGAGGGCCCCTGGACATCCTCGTTTTAAGTGGCTAATATCCTTCCTCCTCCTCCCCACTGGGCGTGCCCCCTTGTTCCCCGGAATTACCAGCCTGTGCCCTGGGTCCCTTCCAAGGCCGCTGCCCGTTGAAGTCCAGGGAGCTGGAAGCAGATTCCGAGAACAAAGGATGGCCTTATGCGGGACGGTCAGGTAGGTGAGGGACTTACCTGCCTCCACGCCTGCAAACCCACAGCCTCTAGGACACCCAGCAACACCTGTGCCCAGCAACAGAGTGGCTGTGTTTGAAATTCACCCTCTCCTGCAAGCATCTCTCCTCTCTCTTTTTTTTTTTTGGCCGTGCTGCTCTTTGGCATGCAGGATCTTGTTCCCCGAGCAGGGAGACCAGGGATGGAACCCACGCCCCCCGCAGTGGAAGCGTGGAGTCTTAACCACTGGACGACCAGGGAGGTCCCTCTCTCTCTCTTTTTTAAACAGCTTTACTGAAATACAGTTCACATATCCTACAGTTCACCCACTAAGATGTGCAATGCAGTGTCTTTTAGTATGTTTACAGCGTTATGCGTCCGTCACCACAGTCAATTTTACAACATATTCTTCACCCCCAAAGAATCCCCATTATACCTTTAGACACCGTGCCCATTCCCCATGACTCCCAATCCCCCAGCCCCTGGCAGTCACTAAGCTACTTTCTGTCTCTATGGATTGATTTATTCTGAACATTTCATACGAATGAAATCATACACTATGTGGTCTTTTGTGTCTGGCTTCTTTCACTTAGCACTGTGTCTTTAAGGTCCGTCCATGTTGTAGCCTGTATCTGTATTTCATTCCTTTCTATGGCTGAATAATATTCTCTTATATGGATAGACCATATTTATCCAGTTATCTGTTGGTAGACTTTTGGGGTGTTTCTACTTTATGGCTGTTAGGAGGAATGCTTCTATGAATATTCATGGGCAAATTTTTATGTGGATAAGTGTTTTCATTTCTCTAGGGACATACCCAGGTATATACCTAGGAGTGGAATCCCTGGGTCACATGGTAACTCCATGTTTCTCACTTGTTGAGGACCCGCCACACTGTCTTCCAAAGCTCCAAGCCAGCATCCTGCTTCTCTGATTCCAGAAGGGCCAACTGAGGGTTTCCCTACCTGGGTTTTCTGACCCCTCGGAATGGGGTGCAGATCTTGTGTTGCTGCATCTTCCTGGGGGTGGATGTCTAGGACGTTTATCAGATTCACAGGGGCATCTCTGAGCCTCCAGACCCTCTGTGGTCCTGCCAGTCCAGAGGTTAGAGGAGGAGACAGACCAGTGCAGCATATTCCAGTCCTGTCTCATTCTGGACTGTTCTCATGGAGTCTGCTCAGGATAAAAAAACACAGCTTGAGAAGTGATGAACATGCTCTCTGACGTCTGCTTTCTTTTCTCACTCTTTCCCCGGTGCGCCCCCTCCTTGGTATCCAGCAAGGAGAACTTCAACAACATCCCTGACCTGGAGCTCAACCCGATCCGATCCAAAATCGTCCGTGCCTTCTTCGACAACAGGTGGGCCTTTCTCCTGGAGCTGCCGATGGTGGGTGACTTTGGGGGAGCATTTGCCCATGTAACTTCTTGCATGACTCGTGTGCTCGGAGCAGCCCATTAAGCTGACGCAGAGAAGAGGGGGCTTTGTCAGGTAGGAGCTACAAGCACAGGTCCAGGGTCTGGCAGTCCTGGATTCATGGCTGGGTGACTTGGGACAGCTCACTCAATCTCTCTGGGCCTCTATATTAGTTAGCTATGGCTTTGTAACAAATTACCCCCAAACTTATCAGTTTGAAACAACATATATTTATTGGCTAACCATTTTTGAGAGTCAGGGATCTGGGTTCTCAGGCTCAGGGTGGGGCAGCTGGGGCTACATTCACCCGAAGGGTCGATCTGGGGAGGCTCTGCTTCCGAGCTCACTCTCCTGGCTGTTGGCTGGCGGCATCTCATGGACCAGTCACCAGGGCTACCACGCCTGGCAGCTGGCTTCCCCCAGAGTAAGATGTTCCAATGAGAGAGAGAGAGATTGGGCACCTGAGATGGAAAGCACCATCTTTTGGTAACTTCATCTTGCAGATAACATGCCATGACTTCTGCTGTATTGTCCTCATCAGAAGTCACTGGGTCACCTCGCACTTGGAAAGGGGACTACATGGGGCATGAATACCAGGAGGCAGGATCACTGGGGCCCCTCTTGGAGGCTGCCTCGGTTTTCTCACATATAGAACGGAGGTAATAATAGCACCTGCCTCTCAGGGTTGCTGTGAGGCTGTGCTGAGATGAGGTATGTTAAAGAGCCAGGGTAGCTGTCGTTATGCTCAGCCCCTGGCTTACAGACTGAGGCAGAGAGGCACCATGGACAGCATCCCAAAGCTGAGGCTGACATCAGAGCTCACGTCCCCAAACGTCTAGTGTCGTCGGAGTTGAAAGACTCACATATCCTCATGGAGATCGCTGTGTCTGAGGCTTGGTGGAGAGGTGCAGAGGTGGGGGGGTGAGGGGGTCACGCCCTCTCCAGGCTGCCAGAACCTGTGGACAAACACACCAGGGGCCCAGGCCTGACACCCTGTGTCTGCAGAGATCGCTGAGAAGCAGAGAGAACTGGCAGAAAGAAAGAAGGGAATAGGCATGTCCCTTCCTTGAGGTCATATCAGGGGTGGGGACTCCCGGGTGGGTTTCAAGTTGTACGAGCCTGAACCGCCCAGCTCTGATTCTGCCAGGGCTGCAGGGCCCTGAGCAAGACTCCGGGGCTACGGGGTCCTGAGGCTGCCCCAGAAAATGCAGAGGCCTTCCTCCCGGACCTGTGGGGTGAGACCTGAGGAGAGAGTGCCCAGGAGTTAACTAGGCAAAACAGAGGGAGACCAGAACTGCACGTGCAAAGACCCTGTGGCACAGGGAGTGGTGCAAGTGGCAGAGGGGGCCTGGCTGGAGCACAGAGAGGCCAAGCATGGCGAGAGGTGTGGGGTGGGCAGGGCCCCCGGCTCCTTTTGAATCCTGGTTCTGCCTGCGGAATCCCAGAGGGAGGCCTGGGTGGGCAGTGAGGCAGAGCAAGATTGGGGGCGCTGGCAGCGTGCAGAGGGGAGGTGGCAGGGAGAGCGGTGACGCGGCCCCCAAACGTGGAGATGACATGGTTGTCAGGGCCTAGAGTTGGAGGCATCACAGGAAGATGGTACAGGGTGACCAGAGCCCAGCGATGCCCCACATGTGTCTGTATATCCACGTGCCTGCACGTATGTGTCTGAGAGACTTGTTTCCAGACGGCTGGACGAGACTGGGCCAGTTGTGAAGTTGGCCGGGCCCCGGGGACCCAGCCTTCTCTGGGTTGGAGCTAGAGGGGCTGGTGTCTCCTGCAGTACTAGGTGTGCTAAGGTGAGGAGAGGATGACACCCCAGAGGTCCTGGCAAACCCTGCTTCCCCCGGGCTAGGTGGAGCCCACCTAGGGCCAAGGGCTTGGTTCTTCCATCCTCACCGCCGGCCCAGGAGGAGACAGGTTGGGCTGTAGAGGGGCCCGAGGGAAACCTCTGGTATCCTGATTGGGGGGTGGGTTTCTCAGGTGCACACATTGGTCCAGACGTAAGATATGTGCCTTTTACTGTATGTAATTATTCCTTAAAACAAATCTGGGGACTTCGCTGGTGGCACGGTGGTTAAGAATCCGCCTACAGGGCTTCCCTGGTGGCGCAGTGGTTGAGAGTCCGCCTGCCGATGCAGGGGACACGGGTTCGCGCCCCGGTCTGGGAAGATCCCACATGCCGCGGAGCGGCTGGGCCCGTGAGCCGCTGGCCGCTGAGCCTGCGCGTCCGGAGCCTGCGCTCCGCAACGGGAGAGGCCCCAACAGTGAGAGGCCCGCGTACCGCACACACAAAAAAAGAATCCACCCACCAATGCAGGGGACACAGGTTCGAGCCCTGGTCCGGGAAGATCCCACATGCCGCGGAGCAACTAAGCCCGTGCGCCACAACTACTGAGCCTGCGCTCTAGAGCCCGTGCGCCACAACTACTGAGCCCACATGCTGTAACTACTGAAGCCCGCATGCCTAGAGCCCGTGCGCCACCGCAATGAGAAGCCACCGCAATGAGAAGCCCGCGCACCGCAACGAAGAGCAGCCCCCCCGCCACAACTAGAGGAAGCCCGTGCACAGCAGCGAAGGCCCAACGCAGCCAAAAATAAATAAATAAGAAGTAAATAAAAATAAATTTATAAAACAAACAAAGGAAAACCCAAATGTGGCCCGAGGTGGCTTGGTGCTCAGCTGTCCCCTGTGGGAACCAGGACAGATCCAGGAGTTGCGTTTTCAGCTCTTAGAGTGGAATCCAGGCGTCGCCGGGCTGCTGTCCACGAGTGCTGCCTCTGCTGAGCGGCCGGTGCGCGGGCAGGGGCCAGAGGACAGGAAGGCGCGCCCCGAGTCCACAGTCCATAGTCAGGGGCAGGGGAGCCCCCCTGCTGTACCTGGAGCACCTGAGGTGAGGACAGAGCTCTTCAGGGCGGCGCAGGTGTAGTGGCACCTGAAGGGTGGAGGAAGGGGCCTCAGTCGACCGGGGAACGTTGAGTGCCGGGGAGGTGGACGTTGAAACAAGCTTCTGGACCCCTGGGGAGGGGAGTGTGGCGGGAAGGGGTGGTGAGAGCTGGGCGGCTGGGACCAAACCTCTTGGGCCTGGGAGACCAGGTTGGGGGCTTGGGGGTCAACCCAAGAGCTGGGGGAGCTTCCCAGAGGGCATCGAGCAAGGGACCGACAGAGTCTGATTTGCTTTTTGCAAAGCTCGTTCTGTCTGCATGTGGTGAGCCCACTGAGATGGTGGAGGCTGGACCAGGCTGTCCCAGGAGAGACGAGGAGGGCTCCCAGAGAGATCAGAGGAGTGAAACTGGAGATGGACTGGATATGATGGGGACGGAGTCAAGGGATTCCGGGGTCTGCAGGTCTGCAGTGCAGGCAGGTCACGCGGCACCTGCTCTAGGGAATTGCTGTCGGAAGATGACGCGTGACAGCAGGAGGGGGAGGGCAGTGGCCAGTAGATGACGGCGAGAGCCTCTCCTGTGGGTCCTGGGGCCTCAGCCTGGGGCGGCTGCTTAGAGACATGGTGTGGAGAAAGGGAGGCCCCGGGTGAGTCGGTGGGCAGCGCAGAAGTCACCAGATAGGGGAGGATTAAGGAAAGGCTTCCCTAGCCTGGACCCAGAACAGCTCGGCGCCTGTGCATCCTTCACGTCTCGTCCTGTAAGTTCCAGCAAGGAGGTCGGGGAGGACTCAGAGGAGGGGCTGGAGGCGGGATTTTCCTTTCAAGAAATACCAGCGTCCACCTTGCTTCCTAAGACGTTTTGAACCAAGAAGCTGGTCTTGGAAGGCAGTTTGAGCTGGGTCTGTCCCCACCTCCAAGGGCTCTGACCCTTACAGGGTCATCGGAGAGTTAAGGAAGCGAGAAGACTGCTCTAAATCAGGCATCCTTGCAGAAAGAATGCTCTCGTGCTGGGTTGCAGATTTGGATGTAGCCCCTGTTCTTCTGTCCCCCGACCCAGGTCTTGGGTGCTCCGCTGTGGAAGTGGACTGGAGTGCACGTGGGTCTGGCTCTAGGTGCTGTGTCTGGGTTTCCTCGGTCTCTGCATTGTGGCCACCTTTAGAGACCGTGATGCTGGCCCATGTGGACCTCCCGGGGACACTAGGAGGAGAAGGGATGCCTAGCCCCTGAATCAGGTCCTGATGCTGAAGCAGCCAGGTCTCGACCTTCCCTGAGAAGGACCCATTCGTGGCCAGCCTGCCCCGGGGTTTATCACGTGTTCCCCGAGCTCATTGTCATCCTTCTCGCTGCAGCCTGAACCCCTCGAGAAGGACGTGCGACCCAAAGACAGCGAAAAGTACCTCCGAGGAGCCCGATAAATCCTGGGGCTATTTTTACGCCCTGTAAATTTGGACTGTGCCCCTGACAGCAAGAACTCTGAGATTATTAAAAATCTGCCTGGAGGAGTAGTGGAAAAACTTTGTAAGATCGAAGATTTCCGGGAAGATGGAGAAAAAACACTAAGACTAGGCTTCCTGACCGAGTCCAGGAGAAGATCTCGCCTTCCCTCTCAGATTTGTTGTTTCCTGATCCACCTTCCCTGTTCCAGGCTTGGGAGCCACCTCTTTCTGGAAAATGTCCTGGAATGGAAGATTGGGAATAGCGAGATGTCTAAACTGTGAAGTGCGGTGCACACTTCAGGGGCAGTATTTGAAAAGGAGTAGATGGGCCCCTAGAGAGAGAAGCTCGAATGTATTCCTTTAAACCGAGATATGGTCCTAACTGTAGGTGGGACCCAAATGCATTTGACAAGCACTAGCCCTTGGCTGTTCGTTATCCCGGGCCAGCTGAGAACTGTCTCTTTGCAAAAGGATGCACAGTGAGGGCAGCAGGACCCCCAGCCCATCAGCCCGATGGCCACCTGCACCAGCGCGAGTCGGTTAGTGATGAGGGCTTGGCAGCAGTGGGTCAGGAGCCCGTGTTTGGTTGGCGTCATCTCCAGGCTGTTTTCTCAGCTTTTCTTCTCTGCCAGGGCCCTCACCCAGTGGCTCTTCAGTGCACTCACGCATTTGCTGAGTACCCGCCGTGCGCTAGGCACAGGGCAGACCCAGCCTTGGGTTCGCTCCCTGAGCCCCGCCTAGAACGCGAGCCCTTTTCTTGCCCCTGCAGGAAAGCACATCCATAGGGATGTTGGAGTGGTGGGAAAGTGCACGGGGAAGGGAGGTGTGACGCAGGCCACCCTGGGACTCTGTGCCATGATCTATTAGAGAACCTGCAGTCATTGGCGAGGTTTGCACTTTGGTAGGAAACGTTGCTCAGAGCTGCCTGCAACTGATCATCGTGCTCCAGGTTTAAACAGCTGATAGCAGGAATTGGCAAACTTTCTCTAAAAGGCCAGAGAGTAAATATTTTAGGTTTTGCGGGCCACATGGTCTCTGTCACAGCTGCTCAACTCTGCCTCTGTAGCTTGTAAGCAGCCACGGATACTATGGAAATCAACGGGCCTGGCCGTGTGCCAATAAAACTTTATTTATGGACGCCGAAATTTGCATTTCATGGAATTTTCACTTGTCATGAGATGCTCTTCTTTTTTTTCCCAGCATTTTTTTTCAACCATATTAAAACATAAAAACCCTTCTTAGTTTATGGGCGGTATAAAAATAGGCAGCATGTGGGATTTGGCCCCCAGGCTGCAGTTCGCAGACCCCGATCTAAAGGTAAGGGTCAGGAGACGTAGCTGGGTGAATTACTGCCTCGGTTTCCCCGTGTTTAAGTGCCCAGCTCTGTGCACCGCAGCATGCCCGGGCAGCCCTCCATCCCAGCAGCTGTGCCGTTGCCCGTGTCTCCCCCCAGGCCCTCAGACGGTGATTTCTTGGGGGGAGCGCCGGGGAGGGGCTGGACTGAACTGCCCTGGGGCCCGGGGCCCCCGCGAGCAGGTTGTTGGGAAACAGAACCCAAGGCTGGGACAGCCATGGTAGGTGAAGTGGGTGCCCAGAAGTGCCGGGTTCTCGAGGTCTCTTGGTAGCGGAAGGACGAGATTCTGTTGTTACTGTGCTTCCGACACCTCCTCGTTGCTCCCGTAGGAACCTGCGCAAGGGGCCCGGCGGCCTGGCTGACGAGATCAACTTCGAGGACTTTCTGACCATCATGTCCTACTTCCGGCCCATCGACAGCACCATGGATGAGGAGCAGGTGCAGCTGTGCCGGAAAGAGAAGCTAAGATGTGGGTGTCTCGGGCCCCGCCCCGGTGCGCGCCTGGCCGCCCGTGTGTCCCCGAGACCCGGTGCACCCCCGGGGCGGGGAGGGAGGGTCAGGGAGCACCAGCCCAGGCCGTGGGGAGGTTGGTCCCGATCTTCACACACAGACGGTGGCCTTTGCGCCTCACTCTCCTCTGAGGCTGCTCCTTGGCAGCCTCCTTGTTGACACGTCTCGGCAGCTGGTGGTTTCTGGGAACAGAAGGAGGTGTCAGAGATTGGAAAAGGTTATTAAGGCCCTTGGTCTGGACAGACCTGGTTCAGTCCAGCCCCTTCCCTAAGCAGCTGTGTGACCCTGAACCTGACGGTGGGGATGAGGACTGAGCATAGGGGTGATTCTGAGGCTGGGTGGGATCTCGGGTGCTTCCTGAAAGTTCCTTTCTTCCCTCCCCTGGCCCATGACTGGCCACCACACGCAGCTTCACGGAGAGGCCTCTGTGGGGCTCGTCTGTCCCGGAGGAGCCTCTGCTGGCCCTGGGCTCTGAACAAGTTTAGCTGGGATCGGCCTTGGAGGGGGATGGCCACCCAGAGTCCCAGGGTGGCTTGCGTCACATCTCCCTTCCGCGTGCACTTTCTCACGACTCCAGCATCCCTCTCCATGCCACCCGAGGCAGCAGCGTCTGCAGGGACGTGTAAACGCGGGCTTGGGCTATACTTAGCTGGGATGTGTCCTGAGGGCTGTTGGGGGCAGGGCGGTGATGCCTGGTGTCCGCCCGGATTCCACACTGTTCCAAGGGCCAGGTCAAGGGGTGTGAGGGCTGTGGGATGGGACGGACTCTGGTTCAAACCCCCGGCTGTCCCTCCCTTAACGGGGTGGCTGCGGGCAAATGCCTCAGCTTCTGTGAGCTTGGCAGCCCCGTCTGTGAAATGGGCTCAGGGCAGCCCTGGCCTCATGGGGTCATGTGAGGATGAGGGGAAGAGATGTTTGCACAGCGCCGGGCTGGATAAATGCCAGGGCCGAGGACTTTGTGAGCTTGAGGCTCCCTGAGGCTGAGCCAGGGGGCGGAGAGGTCACCTCCCCTTCAGCTCCTGGCTCTGTTGGGCTGCGGGATGCTGAGTGATGTCAGTAAAGCGACCACGTGATGACACTAAGAGTGAAATAACCAGAGCAGGTGTGAATGCCCCTCGTACCATCGGGCCGGCTCAGATCAGCCAGGGGCAGGATGTAGGCAGCCGGGTCCATGATCTGCCGCAGGCCTGGGATGACAGCCACCCTCTTGGGTCTGTCAGGAATGACACTTGGAAATAACGCTGATCTGGCTTCCTGTTAATGAGACTGTCACATCATCTGCAGTCACAGTGTGCCAGGCGGTCGCTGGCCCTGGTCCACCAGCCTTAGCTCACCTGGCAACACCATGAGGCAGATGTGTGGTTGCTCCCATTTTACAGATGGGGAAGCTGAGGCTCAGAAAAGTTAAGTCACTTGCCCAAGGTCACCCACCAGGAAGTGGTCGGTTTGGCTCCATGGCCTTTGCCCTTGCCCCCTATGGCTCTGGCAGTTAGGTTTCCGTTACTGGGGTCTTTTGCTCAGTTTGAGGTAGGGGAAGGTTGGGGGGCCTTGCCTGACTCAGCCGCTCTCTCCCCCCTGCCGCCCCCAGTTCTGTTCCACATGTATGACTCGGACAGCGACGGCCGCATCACCCTGGAAGAGTATCGAAATGTAAAGTATGCTCCCGCGCCGGCGGGGCCCCAGCGCCTCCCCTGCCCTGCGGCCGGGATGGAGGCCCGAGGTCACAGCGTCTCTGCTCCACTGGCAGGTGGTCGAGGAGCTGCTCTCTGGAAACCCCCACATCGAGAAGGAGTCTGCGCGCTCCATCGCCGACGGGGCCATGATGGAGGCGGCCAGCGTCTGCGTCGGGCGGATGGTGAGAGCTGCCGGGGCCGGACCCCCAGATCCCCCCTCCCCCTGCCGACCCCGCCGTGCCGTGCCCTGATACTAGTCTGTGTTTCTGGAAGGCCCCAGCGGGCAGAGGCTCTGCGTGTCCTGCTCGCCACTCTAACCGGGCCTGGCGCAGACCACTGCTCAGAGGCCTCTCGCTGCTTTCCTGTCCCCCCAGAAGACCGGCCCGATGTCCCAACCCCTGGGGGGTCGGGCCAAGCAGGGGAGTCAGGGCTTTGTGGGCCGTAGACCCCACTACGTAGCTTCCTCGGGCCCACGGGCAGCGCCTGGAAGTGCCAGGCCCAGTCGGCGTACAGCCCGGGCTTGCTCTCAATTTAATTATTACTGAGGGGATTTGGGGCCTGGAGGGCAGGGGTCAGCAGGGAGCTCTCTTGAGGGCCCACGATCTGGGGTCCAGCGAGGAGCTGGAAGCAGCGGGGCGTGACGTGTAGATGAGACAGAGGAGAGGGGCTGGGCCATCAGGGCTTGTGCGCTGATGAGGATGGGAGGTCCCCTGCTGACAGAGACAAGAGAGGATTCGACCAGAGGCACTTGCAAGGCTGCTGCGGTGGCCCAGGCGGAGGGCTGGGCTCGAGCTGTGATGGGGAGGAAGGCGGTGGCACCGCGTGAATAGGAGCTGGACCACAGCTGGACACAGCTGAGGCTTGTCAGGCTCCCACTGGCGTAGAAGTGGCTGGGTCATTTCTTGGAACCGTGCTGTCGGGCCTGGGGTGATGTCGGTGAGTTAGAGCAGGGTTTCTCCGCCCGGCCTTGTTGGCACGTGGGGTTGTCCTGGGGTTGCAGGGGGTTGAGCAGCCTCCCTGGCTTCCACCCACTAGATGCCAGTCACACCCTCCAAGTCGTGACAACCAACATGTCTCCAGACATGGCCCACCGTCCCTGGGGCGGGGGGGCGAAGTCACCCCCAGTGCAGAACCGTTGGCGCAGAGGGGCACAGGAGCGAATGGTCAGGGCAGTGGTGACTGGCACGTCGTATGAGCGGCCACTGCCGGCTTTGACGTGCTCAGATGGCGCTGTCGTCAGGGTGGGGAGGCACGGACTCTGGCAGGCGCCCCCTGGAGGCTCCAGGCCGCCAGGTGCCCCCAGGGTGACCACGCAGCGTGTGCAGGCACCGTGCTGGGTTCTTCACGTGCATCACTTGATTTGTAACCTTGCTTCACTGGTGGGGACATAAAGAATTTTCTGGACTTTGGGGGCAGCGATCTTTTTGCTGCGCTCGGTGGACTCGCTCTTGCAGGGCCGGGTCCAGTCCAGACAGCCCCTGACGCAGGGGCTCGGAGCCCCCGGGAGCCGTGCGGGCAGGCACGTGACCATCTCCATGGACTTCGTTCCCTGAGGGTTTCTGGTGGTCCCCCTGGGCCCGTCCCCTCTGGCTCCTGTGTATTTATAGTGGCTGCAGCCCCAGACGCCATCATGGCTTTGGGGTGACCCCAGCCCCGATGGAGGGGTGTTTTCCTGCTGGAACCTGCTGTCTGTGCCCAGGCCTGTCATCAGGAGATGGCAGGCGGGGGGGCTGAGGTCACTTTCTCGGCCTGTATTTCACTTGTCTGCTTCGGGGGCCCAGGGAGAGGCTTCTGGCTTTGGCGAAGCCACCCCACTCACCCTACTTTTCTAACTGCCGCGGAAAAGGCCGGTGACCTCGGTGGGGAGCGCGGGGATTCCCCGGCCGGCTTGCCCGAGCCAAACTCCCACTTGATTTAATGACACTCTCCTTCGTTAAATTGCTCCCCGTCCCACTCCAGTTTCCGTTGGCGACAGTTTTCTTAATTTGCTGTAGTAAAATTGTTGGCAGCTGGCAGCTGCTGATCTGCATAGAAGCTGCACAAGCCTGGAAGCTGGGGCATTCCGGGAGTCCGTGCCGGCTTCCTGGGTGTGCGTCGCGCTCATCGTGTGCGTCTTTCTCTACGTACGGATCCTCTGCGTGCTCTTCGAGTGTTTTCTCGTGTGATCGCCGACCAGATACACACAGAGGCGCAGGGTGAGGGGTGGCCGAGTCAGTTCACACCCTGTGGCCTCTGAGGACGCTTAACATTGCTGCCCGCACCTCTCGCCAAAGACCAATGACGCATCGCCCCACTGTAACGGACCTCCGAAGCCGGCTGTCGACTGCGGCAGTGAGCTCTCTCCAGGGTGTTTCCCTGGAAAGCCTTGTTGTGGCTGGAGGCTGGGGCAGCCGTGCTGGGGTCTCAGCCTAGGGCGCTGCCCTGACCCTGCAGCCCCTCCACCCGGTGCCCGCCCTCCAGCCCGGGTCTTGGGCCGGCGGGGCCTTATCTGTAATTAGCTCCCCTCGCCGCCCTAGGAATCCGGGGTCTCTGGCAGGGATGGGCCGCCACTTCTGTCTGTGCCCCTGGGCAGGAAGAGCAGACGGCCCTAGGGACAGGGCTGGCCCAGGCCTTCTAAAAAAATTGGTGTTTTTTCATAAAATTAAAAAGTATATCCAGGGGACTCCCCTGGCGGTCCAGTGGTTAAGACTTCGCCTTCCAATGCGGGGGGTGCGGGTTCGATCCCTGGTCGGGGAGCTAAGATCCCACATGCCTCTCGGCCGAAAAACTAAAACATAAAACAGAAGAAATGTAACAAATTCAATAAAAACTTTAAAAATGGTCCACATCCCCCCACAAAAAAAAAAAATCTAAAAAAAAAAAAAGTATATTCAAAATCAGATTAAGAACAGAACCCACCTCTGGGAGCTGTTGTAAGGTTTGTATCAGTTCATGGTAATAACGTTTGTAAAGTACACACAGCAAACGCTCAGAGAGCGCCTGCCGATGTTTTCTTAAATACACGTAGGAACAAATTTCCAAGCGGTACGGAAAGAGAAGCGCGTCTTTCCTGGCCCTCCTCCCATCGGCCCTGGTCCTTTTCCCTAAAGGGAACTGCCCTTGATGGTGTTTTTCCTGACACAGACCGACGTGTACACGTGTGTCTTTCGGTTCTGATTCACACAGAATGGTGCTGAACTGCCGCGGCTCCCTCTCCCCCACGCTGACCCCACAGGTCCACGGGGCAGGTGGCAGCCGTCTGCTTAGTGATGTAGGACAGAATCTGCAGCCATCTTTCTGCTCCTTGTTTGTTTTTTTCCACCGTGTATGTATCTTGGAGCCACTTCCATATCAGCAGGTCTAGATCGACCCCTTCTTCGTGGTAACCAATAGCCAGGGCGACCACCATTTATCTGGGTGGTCTTGTATTGACGGGCAGTGGGGTGTCAGCCCAGCTTTCACTGTCACAAAGGGCGCCGTGGGGACTTGGTCTTAGCACCAGGGGCAGGAGCCCCATTTATCATCTCGTGTGTGTGCAGAGACTGGCACTGCCAGTGACTCGGCAGGTGGGAGGCTCCCGGGCCAGGTATTACCAGGGTGACTCACTTGGCCCTTTCCCCAGTGTCTGGAGTGCAGGCTGGCCCAGAACTGGTCTTACCAAGGCTGGTTTGAGGAGGCAGGACCAAGAAATGGCAGGAGGTGTCTGCTGGTGGCCGTGCTGTTGGGGAGTGGCGGGAGGCGGCCGTGCCGGGTGGAGCGAGCCCCGCCTGTGTGCCCACCCTCTTCCTTTCCCACCCTCGTCTGCCCTGTCCTCCCTGGGGGGCGTGGGGGGGGGGGCCCTGGTGAGCCTGCACCACCTTCCGTCCCACCATCAAGCCAGTGAAGGGGACGCTGGAGTTCAGGGCGACCAGCCTCAAGCTGGAGGCGAACAATCCAGAATGTTCTCCCCATTCTCATGATTCTACCTAAATGGCCCCAGCCTTCTGTGTTGCAGGGTGGGGGGAAGATGGAGAGTCTCCAGGCAGAAGCCCCTCACCGCACCCTGTGCTCTGTCCCCAGGAGCCTGATCAGGTGTACGAGGGCATCACTTTCGATGACTTCCTGAAGGTGGGTACCTGGGGGTAGGGGTGGGCGTGGGCACAGGGGCTGTGCTGGGGGCTTGAGGGGGCCCCTGCTGGTCAGGAGGAGATGGGCATCTCTGTGGAAAGGGGTCAAGCCTGGGTGTGGCCTTTAAAATAGTTTAAACTGGTTTTACTTATTTTTATTGGAAGGGTGATGATAGGTATACACGGTCAGGACAGCTAAGCAAGTGCAAAAGGGCCTGTGAGGAAAACTCCATTCTTCTCCCCCCGCGAGTCCCTGGTCCCCCTCCTCAGAAGCACCCTGTTGACAGTGGGAACCAGGGTTCTGGAATGTTCTGTGCCTGTACGCTGCTCTTCACAGAAGCACACACTGGTGCTGACCACGTGTGGTTCCGCCCTGGGCCTCGCAGTCCGTGCTGTTTGTCTGGCTGCCCACCTTCTACCTGTTAGTGGACGTTCAGGCCTCGCCCAGCCTTCACTGCTACAAACCTGCTCGCAGGCTGGGAACTGGGGCCCCTCGCTGCTCTGACAGGCAGATCCCCGTGGCAAGGAGTCAAGCCCCCCGTGCCCTGCCCGTGCTTTGGCCCTGGGCATCCCAGCAGCGGTGTCGCCGAGCCCCTTCCAGGAGGCGAGGAAGATGGGAAGTCAGGGGGACGATACCCAGGGTGGCCCCCTGGCCGGCCGCCAACTCTCCGGGTGGCCCCGAGGGAAACAGGCCTGTGCCTGGGTTGGGGCCGGGGACTCTGGTGAGCTGAGGGGCAGCTCGGCCCGGCGCTCCCCCAGAGTGCGCCGCCAACCTGGCCAGTCATGGCAAGAGGAGGGGGGCGGGTGGCACAGACCTGGGCCTGAGGGAGAGACCCGAAGGGCCTGCTGGGCCGGAGGAGGACAGGGGCCCCCCTCCGCCGCCCCCAGGGCTGGGCAGGGCAGGCAGACTGGGAGAGGCTGAGTTGGCATTGGTGCCACAGGTCACCTTGGCTTGTTCTGAGGTCTGCACTCCAGAAAAGTGATGACACCCAAGCAGGAACCAGAATAAGGAGTTAGAAGACCAGGGAGGCCAGGGAAGGTTAGGGAGGAAGGACGGCTGCTTTGAGCCAGAAGATAGGATGAAATCCAATTTTGGCCTCAGAAACCAAGCTTCTTCCTCAGAAGGCCGCCCCCGCCACTGCCCCGCCTCTAGTGTTCCCAAGCCCGTTGCCTCTGCACCGTGAGAGTTTTTCCTGACCAGCCGGCCCATCCCATTCTCTGAGCCCCACCACTAGCCTCTTGCCACCTGGCATCACCCGGCCTTTGGCAGAAACCACCCACCCTGGCATCCGGGTATCTTCTCCTGGGAACGTCTTGTTCACCCAACAAGGAAAGCACCTGGCGGACCGTAGGCGTGTGACAGTGGCAGGAAATGTGCTGAGGCCTCCCTGCCACTTGGGTCCCACAGGGCTCTGCTTTCCCCAGCTTCAAGGCTGTCCCTGGAGATGTTGAGGGTGACAGCTTGAGAGTTTGAAGTTCTTACATAAGCAGGGAGACAGTGACAAGTCACCGCCCACCACGTCCCTCCGTTCCTGGTCGCATCCTGCCCGCCATCTCTCCATCCCTGGTCCTCCTGGGCCCCGAGTGGCCAAGGAGCTGGCGGGCGCACAGTCCTGCCCGCGCTGGGGCTTCCTAGTATGGCAGATACAGGGTCTGGTGGCCTGAGTGTCCGCTAGGGCCCTAGCCAGGAGGGACCGTGACGGCAGTGCCAGTAGCAGGTATGTGGTGATGGATGTGGTCTTTGGCAGAAATTACCTTTCCTGGGCATGAGCCTTGTCTGTCTGGAACATGGTGACCTCCTATCCCTGGGAGGTTGTGAAGACCTAACTGTTGTGACCTTTAAATTAATGATGATGCACAGCCCTTAACAGTTTATAAACCGCTTCCGTGCATGATTCCCCTGGAGCCCCCAGAACATTCCGTGAACGGGCAGCACAGGTGGTGGTCTCGCCATTTTTCTTGTGAAAAGGAGGTTTAGTGGGGTTAAGGAATTTGCGTGAAAATCATAGAGCCTGAAGTGGTGGGTGGGATTCAAGTGACTTCAGCTGAGAGCTTGGACTCAGTACTTAATAATAACTTGCTGTGACAATCCAGAAAGAATCCAAATGTCAGAGCCCAATTAACCAGCAAAAAGGCAGATGGAAGTTTCTCTTCCACGCTTCGCACTGGATTCCACCTGCGGGCGCTTCTCCGCGGGTGGCGGAGGAGGGCGGGTGGGAGAGTGGCCGAGGACTCCAGTGGGGATGCCCGCTCACGCTGCTCCGTCTGTTCCAGATCTGGCAGGGGATAGACATCGAGACAAAGATGCACGTCCGCTTCCTTAACGTGGAAACCATCGCCCTGTGCCACTGACCACCCCTCCCCCGCGGAGAACCCGCACTTGGACCCGGGCGGCGAGGCCCACGGGGGCCCTTTTGCTACAGCTTTGTAAATAGTCAGCATCCCTCGCTCATCTCTTTTTCCCGCAGGGTATGGTACATGGGGCTTTGCTGTTTTTATCTCCAATAAAAAAGAAAAAGGGTTTGTTGATGAACCTGGCTCCTGTCCGTTCCCCACGTCCACGCACGTGGCCTGGCCATTTGGCGGCCCGAGGCTGGCCGACTGTGGGCGAGGGGCAAGCAGCAGCAAGTCTTCAGAGGCTGGTTTGCAAGGGGATTTATTTTTTCCTTCCTTTCTGGTTTATCTTGGGTTAAATATTTGCTGTTTTCCCTGCATGAGTGCTGGGAATTCACCTGCCTTCTCAAGCCTAGGCAGGAAAGTAAGGAAAAGCAGCTCCTCGCTCCATGGGGGCCGGGACTTGGGCGGGTGGGGGGGGGGGCTTCCTTGGTGCCACGGCCGTATATTCAGACCCAAGGAGGAGACGAGAGAGAGGAGCTGAGCCTGGGCCAGCTGCAGTGAGCGCCCGAGCTCGCCCCGCGGCGTCGCTCCCTGGGGGGCCGGGCTTTGGGGGGGGGGGGGGGGGGGGCTTCCTTGGTGCCACGGCCGTATATTCAGACCCAAGGAGGAGACGAGAGAGAGGAGCTGAGCCTGGGCCAGCTGCAGTGAGCGCCCGAGCTCGCCCCGCGGCGCTGGGGCCGCCGGCGGTCAGGGCCTGGCGGGAACAGGCTGGGTGTGCCCTGCGGCCCTTCCTCAGGATGGGGGCCGGCTGCACGGTCTGCACTCCACTGTCCCAGCGCAGCAGCAGGGGAGGTGACTGCCCCAGGTAGCATCTCCCACAACTCCGGTTGTCACCTTTCGGCAGTGGGGTTGGAGGGGAGGAAGAAACAAAGGTCACTGATCTCGGTTGGTGGCAGTGGCCCATGAGTCAGCAGAGGGCTGGCAGCCGGTGGTGCCCTGGTGACCTGCTGACTCGCTCGGGAGAGCTGCCATCACCGTGGTCACTGGTCACTGTTTACATTCCAGGCCTCCTCCTGGTCGTTGGCTTTCATCGACACTTGCTGGGAGGCACCTTCCTAGCCTTCCAGGAAAGTTCCCCTGATAATTGGCTATTGCTATTATTTGCATTCTTGAATTTGTAATTCAGTTTTGATGTTAAGTGTGCTTTATCTGTCTTATACCCACATGTTGGGGTTCAGAATGTAACAGGCGCCCCCTGGAGTCTCATCCGATGCCCAGCGCCTGGTCTTCCCTTCCGAGGCAGTCATGATGGTCCTTCTGACATCCGCTCCCCCAGCTGTGTTGTGCACACGTTGCTTAGGACGAGATTAACGTCAGTATTAAATAAGCCAGCAGGCGTCCCGAGGGCGGCAGTGGAGCTGGGAAACCCTCATCATTTAGACAGGGAGGGCTGGCGCGGGCATCCCGCCCTAGTGAGCGTGCGGTGGACCGGGCTGGGCCTCCGACCCCAGCCATGCCTGAGGAACGCCGGGCTCCACGATGCGCCTGACAGGCAGGCGGCCAGGGGCAGCGCGGCCCCATCTCCGGTAAGTAGAGAGTGGTCTGAGGTCACTTCCAGAACTCTGCTTCTTTTTTTTAAATTTTTTAAAATTTTTATTTTATTTTTTAAATCGAAGTATAGTTGATTTACAATGTTGTGCTAATTTCTGCTGTACAGCAAAGTGACTCAGTTATACATACATATATATATATATTCCTTTTTTAATATTTTCCATTATGGTTTATCCCAGGAGATTAGATGTAGTTCCCTGTGCTACACAGTAGAATCTGCTTATTTAGACTTGTGCTTAATTCCACAGATATTTTGACATTTTCAAAGCAGTAGGTCAGGGCCAAGACTGTGCTTCTTACTCTCCAGGTGCCAGCAATGGGGTGGGAAAGTGGGATGTGATCTCCCTCCCCACTCCCCCCTTCTCTTGCTGCTGGGATCAGTTGCTCACACCCCTGGGTGCCTGGCTGCCCACAGAAGGAATCTAGAAAGGCCTGGTGTGGGGAGACCTGGTCCTGTTTAGGTGCTAGTTAGCTGTCGTCCAGGACGGGTCTCCAGTGAGACCCCTGCAGCCTGGCAGAAGCGCGCGTCCCCCGTGCCCTTCCCTGCCCCGCACTACTGCCAGGGACCCGTGGAGTTACAGAGCAGCAGGCACTGCTGGTGCGGCCACCGTAGGCTGGGTTTTCTGGGATTCTCCCAATTTGCTTCCATCTTCTTCTCAACAAAGGCAGTTCATTAAAGTGTTTTTATAAATAATAGATCTTCCATCAGCGCCCCTGCAGGGCCTGCGTTTGGGAGACATGGCCACTGTGGGCACAGGCAAGCGTTTGCCCTTGTTCAGACCACCGAGGGCCGGCCTCGTGTCTTTGAAGCTTTGAGCCTCAGCTTACCTAAACCACTAATTAAGAAGAGATTTATTCACCCTGAGCCCAGTCCATACTGCTCTCCAAACCGTTTGTTCACTGTCACTGAGGATGTCGTCTAATCGGCAGGGTTGGGGCTCATTTCCACCAGAGCGTGGGCCAGAGTCCACCAGGGGCTCCCCCGCCGGCCCCCAGGGCACCGTGTGCGTGATGTGTTTTCACTCGTTTGGTCGTTCCGGGAGTGATCGGGGTCAGCTATTAGTTGGTGCGGACCTGCTCCTAGGAAGGGTGGTTATTCCCCGCAGTCTGCTGGCCTTTGATTAGAAAGAACGAGGGTCACTGCTCTGGGTACGCATCTCAGGACGGCTGTCTGGGCAGTGCGGTCTGCAGAGGCTGGAGGCTTGGAAACGGCCCCTTACGGGCTGGACTGGTGGGCGTGCCCAGGAGGGGCTTTCTGGCTGCAGAGACCCTGAGGGAGTGTAGCACCCTCCCCCCATCTGA
>NW_021146601.1:0-6272 GCF_002837175.3 Physeter macrocephalus
AGTCAATATGCATGTATTGAGCTCAGCCACTGGCAGAGGCACTGCAGAGACTAACTGCTGTGATGATGAACAGGCGGAAGGATGGCAGAGGTGTTCACATGAAACCCAAAGCCTGCGTCTGTTTTGAGGAGTTTGTGGTGTAGGAGTACAAAGAGAAATAGACATGTGAAATGACATGTGGACAATTCAGAAATAAGTCTCCCAAAGTTCCAAGGCACAGTTCAACAAGCCATTGTGCAAATGGATATTCTGCTTTGTTCCTTCTGGCCCTTTCCAAGTTTCCCAATTATGATCCTAAAATACCAGACATAGACTCAGGTGTCATTTTCCCTAACATGTTTGTTTACCTATAATATGATTTTTCTTAGGCCCTAGGTTTATGAACCAGGGCTGAAATTCAAGGCTGCCTATCATCTGCAAGGAATAAATTGGACTTGCCTAGTAGTTAGCCAAAGTCATGGTCCTCCTGACACTCCCCACAGTACTGTGAAAGCTGGCGACCCAACAGGGGGTATGGGATGAGAATGTTAACACCACGCTCCATGCTGCTTCCCTTTGTGGCTGTTTGCAGCATGGTGCCAATGAAGATGCCGTAGATGTGGAAAATCGTCGTCCATTGCACTGGGCAGGTGTGTGCCAGGGGACTGGTGGGAAACAGGGCTGCAGGGACCAGAGGGTGGGGAGGGAGCGGGGGATAACATTTGGTGGGAAGGGGAGGCCAGAGCTGACTGCTGAAATGGTCGGAGGGGATGCTGCGTCATGGTCTGACTAGGTGTCCTTCCTGCTTCCCCTTAACCTGATCATCCTGCAACCCTCCGTAGCCTTCTCTGGCTGTGCCTCAAGTGTGCTCCTCCTGTGTGATCACGAAGCCTTCCTGGATGTCCTGGATGATGTGAGTGTCAGCTGGGCAGGGCCCTACGTGGGGAGGCTGCTGCTTTCTCTGAACTTAATTAGCCAAGTTCCACGACCAGAGGTTGTGTAGCACCACCTCCTCTTCCTTCTCCCCATGCCCCTCCTCCTCTTCCACACAGAGAGGTTAAGGCTTATCTTCTGGAGAGCTTCTAATCCTCTGAGAAGGAGTATTTAGCCCCAGGATTGGGGCTTTTTCCTGGAGAGGTGAGGGAACAGGGGAGTTGGTAGCGTTGTGTCAAAGCCCTGGTTCCCCCGGCTCCTCGTGACCCCCCTTCCCACAATCTGTGCAGGACGGACGTACACCCCTGATGATTGCCTCGCTGGGTGGTCACGCGGCTATCTGCTCACAGCTACTGCAGAGAGGCGCCCGGGTTAATGTCACTGACAAGAATGACAAGTGAGCCTTCCCCATCTTCCCACCCCAAATCCCGACCCTGACCAATCTAGAAAGGAGCCACTGGGCAAAGTGTGTGTGTGTGTGTGTGTGTGTGTGTGTGTGTGTGTGTGCGCGCGCGCGCGCGCGTATTGGGGAAGAAAGCAGGTTGGTCTCTGTTTTCTTGGGAACCTCTCTCCTTCTCAGTGGTGGTTCAGAAGAGCACTGCTTGTTGCTTCACTGTTTTCCTCTTGGTGAGTTGAGAACGTTTTCCTTATACTTTCCTATTCTGTTGCTGACACTGCCATCTTCCTAGCATAGGTGACTCTGGAAGTAGAATCAATACCTCTGGATCCACTAGTTTAATTTACTGGTTTTCGAACTATCTTCTAAGCAATGGAATACTTTTTCCCCAGTAAAGAATTTATGCAGAACCTCAGTATATAAAGCAGATGGAAGTGGAGCCCTTCCAACTGGCCCCCTGCTTTCTGATGCTACAGCTCCAAGGAATGACATTTGAAAAGTTCTGGTCTGGCCTCATGCTTTGTCACTGGCTGGTGTTGGTCTGTGGTTCTCCTGACCACACTGAGTGAGAGCTGACCTTGTGAGTGGATTTTTTGAAACCAGGACTCCTGGGTTCCATGAGAAAAGCTTATGCTCAGATTTGTCCCAACCCATAGATCGGCTCTGATCCTGGCCTGTGAAAAAGGCAGCACTGAGGTGGCTGAACTGCTCCTGAGCTATGGAGCAGATGCAGGGGCGGTGGACAGCACGGGGCATGATGCTTTGCATTATGCTCTACGCACACAAGACAAGATGCTGTGGAGGCTGCTGCGGCAGGCCCTGAACCGGCAGGGGCGGGGAGGTAAAGCCAATACCCTTTTGTAACTTCAAGATGCTCCTCGATAGCCTTAAAATCAGAGAAGCATCTTAGAATCCCATTTGTTTCCATGGCAATAATAATTGTCACTTTAGTTGAAAGTTTACTTATTTACTGCTGCTGATATGAGATGACTCCAAATTCCCAAAAGCACGGTCACAAAATTCTTCAAAGCAGCCTTGTCTCTCACTGAAGGAAACTCTGGCTAGTACTATTGCTAGCATTTACGAGTTGCAATTGTACATCTATTTATGTGATTTGATGGTCAATCTCTGCCTCTCCCCTACTAGACTGTAACCCCGTCAGATGACAGGCCGTCTCTGTTTTGCTTACCATTGAGGTCCTGGTGCCTATAACAGGCCTATAACAGTGCCTGGCACAGCGTCCAATAAATAAGTGAGTGAATGAAATGAATGAGCTGGCATATCTCTGAGACAGGAAACGAAGGTTGCTGGACAGCTAGGGATCCATCAGATAGGGGTAGCTTTCCCTATTCGACATGTGTGGTAAAGGATTAACACTGAGGGGCCACTCCTTTCAGAGAAAGTCTGCTGAAGGCAAAGTGTGAGCTAGAAGCACGTGGGCCCTGTCTCCTCTCTCATTTTCCCCATGTCTTTTCATATAGGTCAGGGGTTAGTTCAACACCCAGATCTTGCATCCCAGGTAAGACCCTAAGTGCCTTCTCCTTTTGCTTCTGACCCACCCCAGGCTTTCCCGCTGGGATATCTCCCAGGCAGTGATCACCCGGGCATCGAGACAGTCTAAGAGAAGGAAGGCCCTCTTGGGCTAGCTGCCCGGGTTTACTTCACGGTTCCTTTTTCTCCATAGGTCTCTCCATCTGAGCCTCAGGTGGGTTCTCCACCTAAGAGCCCTTGGAGAGCAGAGCCTGAGGAGGAGCAGGAGGAAGAAGAGTATGAAGATCCATGTTCAGAGGAGTGGAAGCGGAAGTATGAAGAGGAGCAAAGGAAAGTCTCCCAGTTGGAGCAGGAGCTGCTGCGAAATAAGGAAGAGTGTAAGGCTCAGTCTGCAGCTTATCTGGGCCTGGAGAACCAGATTCAAGAACAGGTTCGGGAGCTGGGGCTCCTCCTATCGCAAGAGCCCGGAGCTCCAGGAGACCAGGGCTCTAGTCTCCGGCCTGGAGGAGATGGCATGGAGCAGGGTTGTACCCTCGACCTGCTGGCTAAGTGCATACAAGAGCTAAAGAAGCAGCAACAGGCAGCAGCCGCAGCTGCAGCAAAGCCAGTATTAGCTTCCAAGAAGGCTGAGGATTCAGCTGGAGGGGTGACCCAGTATGAAGCCCATGGAAGGTCCCAACCAGAAGAACAGGAGCCACCCCGGAGCCCAAGGTCTGAGACCATTGGGAAATCCACAGGACAGCAACCGACCACCAATGGTGGGAAGGCCCTTGGCCCTGATCATACTGACCAGCTGCATGCTGGCCAGAAGGTGAGGCCCCAGGCTCCAGGGGCTGAACCAACAGGCACAGTGGCTGAACCAGTGAGCACAGCAGCCATGAACCAGCTCCTGCTGCAGCTGAGGGAGGAACTGGCTGCGGTGTGGCGAGAAAAGGAGGCAGCCCGGGGGGCTTTATCAAGACCAGACCTGGAGGGAGCTCTGGGGACGTCCCGGGCTGAGGCTGCGACAGCAGCCTGGGAGAAGATGGAGGCCAGGTTGGAGCGGGTGCTGGTGAGGCTGGATCAGGCGAAAGCAGGATTACAGATGAAACCTGAGGCCCCTGCCCAGGAGCCCAGAGAGGGAGCCCCAAAGGCAGGCGCAGGGGCCATCACCAAAGAGGGTGAAGGGAAGGAGGAAGGGGCTCCTGGGGCCCGGGGAGAGCCTCTAGGGACCCCTGGAGGGGAACAGATGCCAGGAGGGGGCCTGGCAGAGGGACAGCTGGAGAAGGAGGTGTCAGCACTGAGGCTGAGCGACAGTAACTTGCTGGAGGAGTTGGGGGAGCTGGGCCAGGAGCGGCAGTGGTTGCAGGGGGAGCTGCCACCCCTGAGCCAGCGGCTACAGCGGGAGTGTGTGCCCAAGCCAGAGGCGCAGGTCCAGCTACAGCAGTTGCGGTGGAGCATGGGGCTGCTGACAGATGAACTGGCCCTGGAGAAGGAGGCCACTGAGAAGTTGCTGAAGCGCCTGGCCTCCCAGAGCAGAGGCCTCCGGGGACTGTGGGACTGCCTGCCCCCAGACCTGGTGGGTAGGGGGAGTGCACGGTGCCCAGCGGCTGAGCCCCTGGAGGAGCTGCAGGCCTGCGTCAGCGCCCTGGTGGCCAGGCACCGCGAGGCCCAGCACGTGCTGGCTCGGCTAGAAGAGGAAAACCAGCAGCTGCGGGGCTCCCCTGCCCGACGTGGGGAACCGGGCGCCTCCTCAGAGGCCTCAGCGTCCCCCCATGTTGAAGCTCTGGAGCAAGACCTGGGGAAGCTGGAGGAAGAGCTGCGGGCGGTTCAGGCCAGGATGAGCGGGAAGAGCCAGGAGATCAGGAAGCTGAAGCAGCTGCTCTACCAAGCCACGGAGGAGGTGGCTGAGCTGAGGGCCCGGGAGGCGGCCAGTCTGCGGCAGCACGAGCAAACTCGGGGCTCACTGGTGGCCCAGGCCCGGGCTTGGGGCCGGGAGCTAAAGGCCCTGCTGGAAAAGTATAACACGGCCTGCCGGGAGATGGGGCGGCTGCGGGAGGCGGTGGCCGAGGAGCGGCGCAGGAGCGGGGACCTGGCCGCGCGCGCGGCGGGGCAAGAGCGCCAGGCCAGCAAGCTGCGCGGGCGCTCCGAGCAGTTGGAGAAAACAGCGGAGCTGCTGAAAGAGAAGGTGGAGCATCTCATCGGGGCTGGCCGGGACAAGGAGGCCAAGGTGAGCAGACCAGGCAGCCGAAGGGAGCGTCAGGGCAGGTTTCTGTGTGTTTAGGGTTGGCTGACCGGAATCTATCTTTGGTTCGTCCGATTAATACCCCAAACAGAACACCAGTCTTTTGCAAGGACCGCACTATGTTCTCCTGGGTCTGAGGGGGTCTGGGATTGAGATTGGATGTGAGGTAAGTTATAAATACAAGAGAGAAGGGGGGCTTAGGTATTAGAATTTGGGACGCAGGGTTCAGAAGCAGTGTGGTCAGGGCTACCACCGTTGGGGTACTGTGGTTTAATCGGCATTTGGACTTAGGTAGTGTATTAGCCTACGAAGACAGCGGATGCTGTGGTGAGTCGCTGTGGTTTTGCTAGGGTTCTGAGGAGGTGCCTGGGCTAGGGGTTGCTGACGGGTTAAGAGAAGTAGACTAGACTGTAGTCCCTTTCTCCCCTCCCACTTCCGTCAGTGGGCTCTACAAAAGATTTCCATTGGCAAAGAGGGGGCCAATGCAGAGAAAAACAAAAGTTTGAAAACCATTGTGTTAGATACCCGAGTTTCCTAATGATTGCTCCAAAAGTGAATATAAGTCTACAGGCTTCCAACAGACATGTTTTACAAATTCGAAAACATCAATTTACAAATGAATTTAGTAATTGTAGAACTACCTGTGCAGTGAGTGAATTCAGACTTATCAAAGTTTGTGTACGTGATCAAATTTAGAAGGATTAAAAAATATAGGGAGTATACATTTTACGGACTATAAAGGACATAAAAATAGAAGGAACGTTATACAGAATAGGAATCAATGTGGGGTGGGGCTAATTAAAGAAAGGAATTTTCTGTTGGTGTTGAAGGGGAAGATAAAAGTAGACAAATGAGCAAAAGAAAGTAGTGTAGTGGGCTCAGAACTGAGGTTGTCTGCATTAGAATTTCAATTTCAAAACGAACTGATTGGGAATTCCCTGGCGGTCCAGTGGTTAGGACTCCTGGCTTCCACCGCAGGCGGCCTGGGTTTGATCCCTGGTCGGGGAACTAAGATCCCACAAGCTGCACGGTGTGGCTAAAAAAAAAAAAAAAAAAACCAAAAAAACAAAACTGATTGATCTTGGGTGAGTTATCTAAGCCTCAGTTTTCTCATCTATAAAATGCGGATAGGGCTTCCCTGATGGCGCAGTGGTTGCGCGTCCGCCTGCCGATGCAGGGGAACCGGGTTCGCGCCCCGGTCTGGGAGGATCCCACATGCCGCGGAGCGGCTGGGCCCGTGAGCCATGG
>NW_021146601.1:6374-25000 GCF_002837175.3 Physeter macrocephalus
AAAAAAAAAAAAAAAAAAAAAATGCGGATAATAACAGAGTTGTTGTGAGGATTACATTAAATAAGACATTATATTTAAAATAGGACAATTTTTGGCAAATGGCTAGTACTCAGTAGAAGTTAGCTAGTTTTATTATTCCTACTACCACTATTCCTATTACTGCTGGTTATCGTTAACTGCATTTGTACCTCAGTCTCGCAAACCACAGAAACTCATCTCCGTTTTCCTCAGTGGTCAGTAGGCCAAAGTAGGTCAGGATCCAGTACAGAGTTAAGAGTGTGGCCCATGAATTCAAAGAGATCTTGGTTCAAATTATGATTTCATCACTTATTAGCTGTATGATTTTGACAAATTACTTAACTCGGGCACCTTAGCTACAAAATGTGAATAATAATACTTCCCTCAGAGAAGGATTGTTCTTCTCAGAACAGAAGAAGAGCTGTTTTGAGTATTAAGTGAGACAATGTGTGTAAAAGTATCTGGCAGATATTAAATACCCAATAAAAGGAAACTCACCTTGACTTTGGGTGGTATCGGGGTGGGAAATGACTGGCGCTTCATTGGTTCCTTTTCTTTCCTTTTGACCTCAGATCAAGGAATTGTTGAAGAAGCTGGAGCAGCTTTCAGAGGAGATTCTAGCAGTTCGGGGAGAAAATGCTCACCTTGCCCGACAGCTGCAGGTATGTCTGGCCCTCAGGGGAATGGACACTGCTAGAGAAGAGGGCGCACAGTGGACGTGATGTACCTGTGGGAGAGATTCTGGGGATTCCAGAGGCCTGGCCAGGCAGTGGTCTAGGTTGAGCCAGCGATGTGCCAAGGGAGCCTACCTGGCACAGCTGAGCGCTTCACTTCATTGTTCCTCATGCCTGGGGGATGAGGGTGAGCGTGCGAGTCTGGGCACATGACTTCCCATTGATGCGCACTCCCAGGATTCCCAGAAGAACCACGAAGAGATCATCTCCACCTATAGGAATCATCTGCTGAATGCTGCTCAGGTGAGCCTGGGGGCAGGCAGAGGCAGAGAGCTGGCCAGGGGGCATTGCATTTGGCATCCCTTCTCTTACCTGCACAGACTTGTCTCTCAGGAAGCTGGACTTTAGATGTCCCAGTACCAGGTTTCTGCATCTCATTAGGCAGATTGAGAGAAGTTATGCTTGAATGTGAGGGGGAGAGGTGTTTGCCCCTCCGTTTCAATTCCCTGATTGACTGTAAGGCTTTTTCCTGTCCCCTATGCCCCTTCTCAGTGTCCTCCTGAGCCAGCTTATCCCTCGCCAAGGAAGAAGAGGTGGGTGGCTCGCTCCTTTATTAGGAATAATAATAACTACAAAGAATCGAACACTTATTGTGTACCCGGTGCTTTGCTCCATATTCACAGTTGTAACCTTCACAGCAGATCTACAAAGTCGGCATGATTCTCTTCCTTGTAAAGATTAGGAAACAGCTATTGAGAAGTTAAGTAGTATAAGTGAGGGCACGTAGTTAGTAAGTAGCATCCTACTCTACCATAGAAACTCTCCCTTTCCTGTCTCTCATTTCTTCTTTTTTTTTTTTTTTCCGGTACGGGGGCCTCTCACTGCTGTGGCCTCTCCCGTTGTGGAGCACAGGCTCCGGACGCGCAGGCTCAGCGGCCATGGCTCACGGGCCCATTGCAGAGCACAGGCCCCGGACGGGCAGGCCCAGCGGCCACGGCTCACGGGCCCAGCCGCTCCGCGGCACGTGGGATCTTCCCGGACCGGGGCACGAACCCGCCTCCCCCGCATCGGCAGGCGGACTCCCAACCACTGCGCCACCAGGGAAGCCCCTCATTTCCTTTTTTTCATCTCCTTTTGTTTCTTTCATGCTGCCTACAGGGCTACATGGAACAGGATGTGTACAGTATCCTACTGCGAATCCTCAGCATCCAGGAGGAGTGAGGCATCCTGTGCCCTGAAGAATATGGGATCTCTCTGTTGTGAGTTGTGGTTTGAGGGTGATGAGGGAAGGAGCTTGGGAGAAAGGAGGCTTAAGGATAGAAACTGGAGTCTCCTTTTGCCCCATATGGTAGCTGACGCTAGGGAGTCCTGTGGGGCACAGAGCGTTTGAGGTGAGGTCAATTGAGAAGACATGATATGGGGAGCCACTGGGTGGAGTCAGGAATCAGTGAGCAGGTAGACTGTAGGGGTCTGACTTATGAGATGGAGACAGAAAAGAGGAGTTGAATGACTCTCCTAAGGTCTGGGGTAGAGAGATACCAGTGAAAGATAAGTGATGGTGGGATAGTGGTGCACAGGTGTTTCCTAGTGTGGGACTCTACAGATTCCAGAATCTCTCCTTCACTCCCACACCACTCATTCAAAGTGTAGTCATCCTCCATCCTTCTCCCTGCCCCTATGCAGGCAGTCATCTTCTCCAGTCCAGATAGATGAGGATCATCTTTAGCATCTTGGCATGGGTGGGAGGAGACTGAGGGTATAGAAGTGTGTGCATTTCATCCTTGAATTTCTTCTTTCAGGGAATAGAGCATCCCTGGTTGCCAGAGCCTCCAACAGGCTGTGGTGGGTGGTGGGCTGGCCATTGTGGGTGTGTGGGTGGGGCTTCACCTGACGTTATGGACCCCAGACCTGAGAACCTGAACCCTGGAATCAGCATGGATGAGATCAGAGGAGGTGTGGATGGAAGCCAGCTCTGTGGAGAATAAAGCAGGAGGCAGGATGATGTTGGGTGTCATTGTTTTTTCTGCCTAAAGGGGCATGGGGGAAGGAATCTTTTTCATTCCTTTTTGATCACAAACGGCCCCATACGTTAGCTGCTTTCAAACTTTGATTATGATCCATAGTAACAAATACATTGTACATCCTGTGTGTACATACCTGAAATAATATTTACCCTTACTATTTCTATTCTGTTCTATATTCCATCAAAAAATATTGGTTACAATACATCCACTAATGGGTCAAGACCCAGTGTGAAAAACAGCATTCTCACAGTTTGAAAAACAGCCCTCTGTAAAAATGGAGATTGATATTCTTCCTTTCTCTTTCTCAAATCTGCTTCTTACTGACTGACACACCTCTAATCTTTTTTCTCTACCTTGGGACTCCTCAGTCCACTATCTTTTTTCGGAAGGATAGATGGAGAGACCTAGATGTTCTTCAAGATGTACAATCTAAAATATTCTGTCATGTGTTAAACCATGTGTCTAGATTTGAGGTGCATGGTCTTCTGTAGTCAGTGTTCTTTGCCCCAGGTGCAAAGAGGGATGAAAAGTCTGATTCCTGGAAGAGGGAAGAAGGGATGCTCAGCTTTGGCTTCTTCCCCCAAGTTCTGTTCTCAGACTGAAAAAATGTATCTCACTGGGCCACTTCCCCTGGGTCTCCTCCCCTTCCTGCCCCTCCACCAGCCAGACTGCTAGGTGAGAGTGAGGCAAGTGAGTTCCTCCAAAATCTGGAATTGAGGTTTGGTGGCCGCCACACTGATCCCTCCCAGTTCCTTCTCACAGCCCGCCCCCTGCTGGGTTATGCTGGGTCAGGCGGCAGCGGTTTGGCAGTAGAGACTGACTGGGCTGAGAGAAGAGTGGTGAGGGGGCGCTCGTGGAAGACAGGGGGCCACTGGAGGGCTGCAGAGCCTCGCTCCAGGGTCTGGCCAGGAAAAGAGCAGCTATGTAGATTAGGTCCTAAAGAAGATGAGGGTCAGCTTCGGGGTTTATGTGGATGGGCACAAAACTGCTTTAAGGTTGGGAGAATGAAGAGAGGAGGAATTGATGGGGAAAAAGAAGGGTGCAGCTGCCAGAAGAGCATCAAAATGTCCAAGTCATTTCTATTAAGGGGAACAGAACCTCTTTTTTCCTTTCTACCCTTACAGTTAAAGAATAGAAAAGGACTCTTACATTCCTTATTATATATGCAGTGTGGGGTGGGAAGAATGAAGAAACTGCTGAGAGAAGGGTCCAGAGAGGGAGAGATCATTTTGCTAAGTTCAAGTATGAGTCAGGAAACAGCTCTGGTAATGGAAGCCAGGCCCTTGGCTTCCTCTGGAGCTCCTGGAAGCTGATCCCAGGATGGCTGAGCTGTGGGAATGGTCAGTGACGTTAATGATGACACAGAAGTGGAACCTTCTCCAGCCCCTGGTCTTCCTAAACAATCTCCCTCTATACAACCCCATAAACTGTTACCCCAACACCCCCACGCCCTGAAATTTTCCTTGATTTCATAAATAAATCTTTCTTTCGCAAAGTAACTCTAGTCTTAATGTTCCCCTCTTTCCTCCTGGCTGTCTCTTCAGTCGGACTTCAGTAAGGACTTATCACTCCTGCTTCACTTCCCCTTGGTGCTCCAGGCTTCAGATGTGAGTCCATGCGTGAGAGTAGGTGAAGCTCGGTGAGCCATGATGGGGTTCAGACTATGTTTTTGAATGCCCTCGATCTGAAACTTGGTTCTGATTTGCAGTTTCCCTCCTTTGTCTGGTAACATTACTTTACTAAACTGATATTTAAAGGGCCTACTAAGTGCCAGGCACTGGGGATAGAGAGAGCTTGCAGGCAGGATCAGACTCAGGCGCCCTGGTTCCTAGTTTTATGTTATCCTGTAGGGATGCTAGAACTTATAACTGCAATTAACTCTTTTTTTTTTTTTCTTGTGAATTTGTTTTTACTGGGATATAGGGGATGGGTTGTGAAATATCTCCTTGGGTTATGCCCCATCAGGGAAATGTCCATTCTAACCTCCCTGGAATAGCTTTTGGAACTTTTTCTTGGAGCTTCTGCTCTTGCTATCAGCAGCCTCTTTAGGTCCACTACTGAGCGGCTCCTCCTTGGAAAAGAATTTCCTCTTTTTCTTGGGGACTCAAATTAAAGGAGATCCCTCCTTTATGAAGTCACTAGGGATCAAGGTGAGGTTGATTTTTTTTCTTTACATTTTTACAGCTTTATTTGGGTATAACTGATATACAATAAGCTGCATGTAAAGGGTACAGTTTGATAAATTCTGACATATGTATACACCCATAAAACCATCACACCATCAAGATGATGAACATATCCATCACTCCCAAAGAGTTCCCCCATCTCTCTTTTTTTTTTAAAAATCCTCCCTCTTCTCCTTCCCCTGAAACCACTGAAAATTCTAGAAGATACAAACTAGTCCATAGTAACTTTTGATATAGAGGACTTAACAGAACAAAAAATGAGCTCAGGGCCTGATGAAGATTCAAGTGTTGGAGGGAGCAGTTGGGATTTAGAACCAAATACCAGAGCTTGAGTTTCCACCATTGCTGGCTGCAGAGCAGCAAGGAAAGAACCTGAGTGTCAGGAGAGGGCAGACATCCTCCCTAGGGACAAAATCCACAAAGTAGTTGGGTATGGTCCACTTCAACAGGTACCTGGGGATGTTGGTATGCTGGCACCTTCAGTCTTACAGCTGTGGGGTCTCATGGGAAGGATTATACTGAAGGTTTAAGCTAAATGAGAGGATTACTCATATAATTTATTAAAGCACTCTTTTTGTATGCCAATTTATTGGTTTAACCATCTTGCTGCTGCTAGACTGAGAACTCCTGCAAGGATTTTATGTCCTCACCACCTAACAATCTTTGAACAGCATTCAAATATTTACTGAACAAATGACATTATCACTTAGGTCCCAGCCGACTAAGTATAAAATGCTATGAATTTTTCCAGTACCTAGTTTGGGTAAACTGCTCTCACGTTGGTACTTTCAAGGGACCTGCCTGCGAGTGATTAGCTTAGTTGAGAATGGGGCCTCTGGAAGGTCTACGGCTTTGGAGGAAGGAGAGCAGGCAGTTCAGAGTGGCAGAAAGGTGCCCTTTTTGGGTGAGAAAACGTCCCCTCTGTTCACTTTCAGCTACTCCAAAGCTGTGGGGTCTCTGGTGACAGTGTATTTGAGGTAGGGGGTAGGCGACCACAGGCAAAGTTAGGGTTTAGGTACATTTTGGATTTTAGCAGCCCATGTTTTCTTACCCTTAGGGAGAGAGACTCTAAGTAGGAACCTCTTTATGCGATCAGATTCCTGTTCCACACCGTCTTATTTGCAGCATTCTTCCACCTCAAGCGCATACACGAGTTTGCAACGGTCACAGCGATAGTGAGAGTGGGAGATACAAGAACTTCTCTCTTGATCCACTCACTAGAGGCGTTAATCTCTCCCGGCCGGGCTCTGAGTCCCTGCCCCTCCCGTCTCAGGCTCCGCCCCCTCCCCACTTCTCCCGCGGTCCTGGCGGGCTTACCCAGGAGGGGGGCGGCCCCAGCCCCAGCGCTGGGCCGGGCGGAGCTCCCGCCCAGGCGGAGCTGCGGCTGCAGCGTCCAGCTGCCGGACCGACCTCCAGCCGGGCAGACTGCGGGAGCGGCGCCGGGCCCTCTCCCCCCACCTCTCCAGCCCACCCTCTGAGCCTCCCGAGCCCCCTCCCCGCTCCCTGCAACTGTGCTGGTAAGTCCCACTCTCCGCACCAAACTTTTTTGCTGCCGAGTTTGAGTCCTAGCGCCGGACCACGAGATACAATGTAACTGGGGGGGAGGGGGTGAACTGAGAATAGAATGAACTCTTCACGACACCATAGCGTCCCTAAAATGGATCAGATCTCCCCCATTTCCCGAATTGGTAGAACTCTTGAATTTAGATGGTTAAACTTGTAGATAAGGAGCTGAGGGTATTTCCTCCAACTTCGCTACCCCCTCCCCCATTTCTCTGAGATTTAGCCCTTCCCGATACTTTCTCTCCATATTCCAAGTATCTTTGGCTCCCTAAAAGCTCATCCCTTCTCAACTCCGGCGTGGCAAAGCCCCCTACCCCAGGTGCTTCGGGTCCACCTCCCCTCCCATTCCCCCTGGGACCCCGCGATCCCTCGGGCGGTACACTCCCTCCGGGTCTACCGGTCTGGCACACCGGCCAAAGACGTGCAGGGGCTGGGTTCGGCTGTGGAGGGAGGGGCTGAGGCTGGGTCCAAAACCCGGCGGGCGGGGCCGGGAAGGGGAGGTGTAGGGGGCCGGACTGGGCGGAGCAGGCGGCATTTGCGGCCGGCGCCGGGGTGGAGAGTTGTGCGCCGGTCCCTGGGCCTGAGCTCGGGCTCGGGCTCGGGCGCCTGCGATGTCTCAAGATGGCGGAGCTGGGCGAATTAAAGGTACCGGCCCCCTCCCCCATCCCCATCTGGACTGAGCCCGGCTGTACGCCGAGTCCGGGAAGCGACCGAGACTGGGTGCTGAGGGCTCGGGTGGGGGCCGGAGACGTGGCGGGGACTGGCTGCCGGGGATGATGAGAAGTGGCTGTGGGCGAGGAAGGGGCTGCGGCGGGGCTCCGGGGGCGGGGCCGCGGGGCAGATATAGGGGTGGGGCTGAGGGGGAATTGCCGCAGTTGGGGGCCGAGGCGCAGGGGGCGGGGACGCGGGGTAGAAGTCGGATTTGGTAGTAGGGGCAGATGTAGGAGTAGGGCCAGGAGGAAAAGCTGCTGCAGAGGCAAAAGGGGCGAGTCGATCAAGGGCCAGAGATGCGACAGTAGGGGGCAGATGTTGGATGTGACTGGGGGGCAGATTACGGGTAGGCTCCTCGGGGGAAAGGCGCTGAGAGGATAGAGGCTTTGGGGCTGCTATTGGGATCTGAGGCTTGGGAAGTACCAGTAGGCGGCTGAGATCTAGGGGGCGGGGCTGTGCGGGGCTAGATCGAGGGGTGGGGCAGAAGCATCCTGGAGGCTGAGAGGAAGGTCCTGCCTTAGTGTGAGTCGGTATCTTTGGGCAGAGGAGTTTGAAACTATGGGATAGTAAGGGAGAAGTTCTTGACAAAGCTAATGGAGAAATAAAGACAGGACAGAGGAAATTAGGATGGGGAGAAAGGTAGAGGAGCAAGTTTTTAATCATATTCCTCAAAAGGGGCCCAAAGCCATAATGTCTCCTATGAGGGGAAGAATTGAGGAGGGCTAGGAAGGCCTGCCCGTGGCAGGGTCTCCTAGAGATTCATAGAAGTGAGTCCTTTAAAGAGGGAGCTTACCACTACCAGAGACTTGAGGATAACCATATCCGAGGACATCTCACAGAACCTTTAAAAACCATGGGGTTCATCCCCCTGTCTCCTGGCTTTATTCTGCCTTTTGAAGTGGAGCCATTTTCTTGGGAGGGCCTGAGGGTCTAGTTACTGGGTCTAGCTGCCTAGGAGAGCATGCAATTCTGCACCCTAGCTCGGGCTGCACACCTTCTCCTCACCCTCCCAGGGCCTCTGTTTAGAGCTTTCCTCTTCTCTCTTCCATCCCTGTGGAGGAGGGGGAGGATCACTTATTTTCTCTGGGTAGGAGAGAAGCAGGATATTAGTTCCTGGCAGATGGAGTAAAGGGGTAAACAGGAAGGATACCTGGATTCCACAATTCGCTGTTAACCTCTCATCCCAAGTTTTGGTTCTGTTTCTCTCCCACAAAAATAGGACTGAGGGGAGGGTGGTTATGTAAATGACACTGAGAAAGGATTTGGGGGAGTTATGAGCATTGAACCCTGACCTGAAAACCCTGGCTACAAAAGCTGCAGAGGCTTGGGGAAAATAGCTGAGGTAGATCGAGGTGTTGGGAGGGGTGGGCCGTGGGGCACAATCCTCCAGCCACCTGGCCCCTTTCTTCTCTATGGGGCTGTCTGGCCTGAATCCTCTTCTCCCCGCTCCTTCTCCCTGTCTCCTATCCTCTTCCCAGGAGCTGGGATGGATCTGAGTGTCTGAGAAAGAGCAGGAGAGGAGATAAGTAGCTTACAGGAGGGTCCAGGCTCACGGCAGGGATGGAGGGAAAAGGCTGTAGTGGACTCAGAGGTGTGCTTTCGGGTGGCATGCTAGCTGTACCCTGCCCTCACCTGTTCAACTGCCAGGCACGGGGAGATAGGGCTGCTCAAGCCTGGGGGGCAGTGGTGAGGTGATCTGAGGGTTGCTAAAATGGGACTTAGATGTCCGTTTGGCCAGCTTCGCTGTCTGGCAGTAATCCACTGGCTGCAAAGCACCTTTCTGATTAGCGCTGGAGGGAAAGTGCATTGCCCACCTAATAGCTCAGCCCCAGTGTCTTTGGCAGGACAGCCCTGTGCAAGGTAGGATTCTCAAGCTTCTCTGGTCTCCACAGCACATGGTGATGAGTTTCCGGGTGTCTGAGCTCCAGGTGCTCCTCGGCTTCGCTGGCCGGAACAAGAGTGGACGGAAGCACGAGCTCCTGGCCAAGGCCCTACACCTCCTCAAGTCCAGCTGTGCCCCCAGCGTCCAGATGAAGATCAAAGAGCTTTACCGCCGACGCTTTCCCCGGAAGACCCTGGGGCCCTCCGATCTTTCTCTGCTCTCTCTGCCCCCTGGCACCCCTCCTGTAGGCTCTCCTGGTCCTCTAGCTCCCATCCCCCCAGCCCTCTTGGCCCCTGGCACCCTGCTGGGCCCCAAGCGTGAAGTGGACATGCACCCCCCTCTGCCCCAGCCTGTGCACCCTGATGTCACCATGAAACCATTGCCCTTCTATGAAATCTACGGGGAGCTCATCCGGCCCACCACCCTCGGTATGGCTCTTTGTGGTCCCTGGGTCTTCCTGGACTCCACGCCTCTTCCCCAAGCCTTTCTTAGGCTTTAGTCCTGTGGGATCAGCACCCTGGAATAGGGGCAACTTCTGTGGCTGCCTGTGCATGGGCTTGGGAATAACTGCCCCTTTGTGTCCTCAGCATCCACTTCTAGCCAGCGGTTTGAGGAAGCGCACTTCACCTTTGCCCTCACTCCCCAGCAAGTGCAGCAGATTCTCACATCCAGGTACATCTCTTTCAGTCGTCCTGCCTCATCCTTGGGTGGTTACCCTTAGACTCTGCTCTCTGACTTTCTCCTCTTCTGCCCTGCCCTCCTTCCTCTCCATCCTCCTGCACCTGCTTCGTCCCTCATTCTCTTGTATGTCCCTTCTCTATTCTCTGGACATCTAACTTTCTGTGTCTCTGTTCACCCCTGCCCTTCAGGGGCCACATACTGACATCTCTCCTCCCTCCCTCTTCCAGAGAGGTTCTGCCAGGAGCGAAATGTGATTATACCATACAGGTGCAGCTAAGGTGAGTTGATTCTCCCTCCCCACAGGGCTCCCACTGAGGGTGGGAATGAAGTAAGGGTATGACAGTTACTATTAGGAGATACCCTGCTCTGCCATGTCCACCCCAGCCCTGGAATTCTTGTTTGGAAGCTGAAGGCTACAGACATCCAGGACTGATTTTCTGAGGTTGCCTGCCTCTCTCTGCAAGAACTGCCTTCCACCCTTTCATCTTCTCTCATCTCTTACCAGGTTCTGTCTCTGTGAGACCAGCTGCCCGCAAGAGGATTACTTCCCCCCCAACCTCTTTGTCAAGGTCAATGGGAAACTGTGCCCCCTGCCGGTAAATGCTCTTCCCTTCTTCTGGCAGTAACCCCTTCCCTGTTTTAGTTCCTAAATGTTACATCTATTATGAAAGAGACATGCCTGACATAGTAGGTGCTCACTTTACTGACTGAATCAATATAATCTAGAGAGTACCAAGATAGGGCTGAACAAGGGTTCTCTCAGAACCCAGAGGGGGGATATTAGTTCAACTCAAAGGTTCAGGAAAGATTCTCAGAAGTGATGACCCCAGAGCTGAGGGTTGGAAGAAGTGGGGTATCCCTACTCTTCCTCTTCAAGAACCCAGTGAGCAGGTTCCTATTTATCTGGTCAGTGAGTAAGTTCTCCTTTTTCCCCAGAAATGAACCCTGCTGCCAACCCTAGAGAGTGCCCTAGTTTTTCGAGTCACTGAATGGGCCCCCATCTCACTCATCTCAGTGAGTGAGCTGACCTTCTCTCCAGAAAGTGAGTGACCTAAGACAAGGTGTCTTAACCAGGCCCTCCCTCCCTCCCTCCCTCCCTCCCCCAGGGTTACCTTCCCCCTACCAAGAATGGGGCTGAGCCCAAGAGGCCCAGCCGCCCCATCAACATCACACCCCTGGCTAGACTCTCGGCTACTGTTCCCAACACCATCGTGGTCAACTGGTCGTCTGAGTTTGGACGGGTGAGCGTGGCTGAGGCAGGGAGCCTGGAGAAGCCTGCAGGGAGCGAGAGGGAATCATCCAGTGCATTGGGCTGGGGAAACATCTTTCTCTTCGTGGGTCTCTCTGCATTAACTTGCTGTCTCTGGCCCTTATGTGACAAGGTGGGGGGGCCGCTGGTGGTGGTGGTGGTGGTAGTGGTGTACAAAGCAGAGGCTGATTGTCTCCCCCCCCACCCCCACCACCTCCAAGTAGAATTACTCCTTGTCTGTGTACCTGGTGAGGCAGCTGACTGCAGGAACCCTTCTACAAAAACTCAGAGCAAAGGGCATCCGGAACCCAGACCATTCCCGGGCACTGAGTGAGTTACATCCCGTCCCTCTTCTCTCTTACCAGGATCCAATTCTTCCTGGCCCTCGAGCCTTTACAATTAAAACTCATACCCCTCTTATGACAACTTACTTCACCTCTCACATGAACCCCAACCCATGCCATACCCCCGTTACCAATCTTTGTGGTTGAAAAGTGGGGCCACTTCGGGCATTGACACCCTTGCATTCCCAATTATACATCTGCTTTGCACCCCGCAGACCTTAACTCCAGCCCTGTTGGAATATGGGTTCTCCAGACTAGAAAGTGTCTTTAAGTATCATCAACACTAACCCTCTTGTGATGCTTCAATTCCCTCTAGGTCATCTCTGCCAAAGTGTCACCCAGCTGTATTTAAGCATCTTCAGGGATGGGGAAATCTCTCCCCGCCACCTAGCCTTCGTAATGCAGATCCCAGACCACCCCCATGTGACATCCCATTGGCCCCCAAAGGCGCTCTACCCAGCCGCCTCTCAGCCAGAGCCATCTGCTTCTGGCCTCACCACCTCCCGGGCTTCTCGCCAGCCTTGCTGACCCCATGGCTCTGGCCCCACTCTTGTTTCAGTCAAGGAGAAGCTGACCGCTGACCCGGACAGTGAGGTGGCCACTACAAGTCTCCGGGTGTCACTCATGTGCCCGGTGGGTACAAGGGAGAAGAAAAGGGGGAGGAGTGGTGGGTTAAACCTCTAGACTCAGATGAGGGTTCCTAGGGCTATTAGAGTGAGGCTATCTGGGACATGGGGACTCTGACCAGAGAACTCGTCTCTCCTCAGCTAGGGAAGATGCGCTTGACTGTCCCTTGTCGGGCCCTCACCTGCGCCCACCTGCAGAGCTTCGATGCTGCCCTTTATCTACAGATGAATGAAAAGAAGCCAACGTGGACATGTCCTGTGTGTGATAAGAAGGCTCCCTATGAATCTCTTATCATTGATGGGTAGGGCCGTTCTGCATTCAGCTTCCTTTTACCTAGGACATCCACTAGGACTGGCCCCTGCCCCCATATATAAATATATATCTGTAACTTACTTCCCCTCCCAACTCGTAACGTATCTGTCTCTTTTTATAGAAATATTACCTACCTATTTATCTATCTCTCCCTCCAACACTGAGGACTTAACTACACACCGTACTAATAAGTACTTTGCAAGCCTTATCTCATTGAGTCCTATGAGATGCCAATAACCCTGTGAGATAGGTCCTGTCATTACAGGTGAGGAAGCTGAGACCTAGAGAGATTGAGTATCTTGCTCAAAGTTACATTGTTAGTAAGTGGCAGAGCCAGTGTATCAAACTGTTACATCAAACTATTACCTGACCTCTTACTGAACATAGCAATAAAGTTCTTTTGATCTAGCGACTCCTAACCTGCTTCCAGAGCCTACATTATGGTTCTTGTTCCCAGTGCCTCTTTTTGAGGTAGCTTATAGAGTTCTGTTATCTCTGCTCCTTCTGTTTTGTCCCTAGTACTACATGGAACACGTGCTTAGAATGTACTTATTTTAAAACTCAGCATTTAAAATTTTCAAAGCTCTTTTATGCACCTTACTTAATTTGATTCCAACAACTCAGAGAGGTCAGGAGGGTGGAAAACATCCCTAATTTACAGATGAGGAAACTGAGGTTCAAGAAGGTGAGTCCCATAACTCCCTGGCTACTGTTGTAGCCATCTCCCAGCCACATGAATTCCCATCTCTCCCCTCCCCTAGTTTATTCATGGAGATTCTTAATTCCTGCTCGGATTGTGATGAGATCCAGTTCATGGAAGATGGATCCTGGTGCCCAATGAAACCCAAGAAGGAGGCATCTGAGGTTTGCCCCCCGCCAGGGTATGGGCTGGATGGTGAGTGACCCCCTGTCCCCCAGTTGAGCTAAGTCTTGTATGGTCTCTTCTCTGAGACACAGTCTTCTTAACCAACCACAGGCCTCCAGTATAGCCCAGTCCAAGAGGGCAATCCATCAGAGAATAAGAAGAAGGTTGAAGTTATTGACTTGACAATAGAAAGCTCATCAGATGAGGAGGACCTGCCCCCGACGAAGAAGCACTGTCCTGTCACTTCAGCTGCTATCCCAGCTCTACCTGGAAGCAAAGGGTATGAAGAAATAGGCTGACTCTATAGCAGAAGGGAGAGGAAGAAGTCAGGAACGCTTTCTGATCACTGGGCAAACTCTGAGGCAGAGAGGGGACTTGAGAGGCTGAGCTGGGTGAGGACATCTGTGATTCCTTCTGTCTCCTCACAGAGTCCTGACATCTGGTCACCAGCCATCTTCGGTGCTACGGAGCCCTGCTATGGGCACGCTGGGCGGGGATTTCCTGTCCAGTCTCCCACTACATGAGTACCCACCTGCCTTCCCACTGGGGGCTGATATACAAGGTATGACACTGATCACAACGTGGGGCCGTGCACTGCCATATCCTCCTCCAAACCAGCTTACAACCCTTGCTCCTTTTCAAAGCTTTTTGGCTGTTTTGCAAAGGGCCACAATCCAAGGAACTTCTTTGATTTTGTGTGTGTGTGTGTGTGTGTGTGTGTGTGTGTGTGTGTGTGTGTGTGTGTGTGTGTCTGTGTGTGGTTGGTGAAGGGGTCAGATAGGAGGTTGATTTTAATTTTTCTTTTCCTACCAGGTTTAGATTTATTTTCTTTCCTTCAGACTGAGAGTCAGGTAAGTGGTCCCTTCTCCATCTCAGATCTTTCTAGGCACTGATGGGCCCCCTTACTCTCTCATTTTCCCCAGGGACCTTAATGTGCTTCTCCATGAAAGAAGGAAACTGTGGTATAGGCAGTTTATTTCCCTCCTAGGGACCTTAATGTGCTTCTCCATGAAAGAAGGAAACTGTGGTATAGGCAGTTTATTTCCCTCCTAGGGACCTTAATGTGCTTCTCCATGAAAGAAGGAAACTGTGGTATAGGCAGTTTATTTCCCTCCTAGGGCCCACTGGGACTTGTTCAGATTCTCACCCATGTCTTCCTCTGTCCTCCGTTACTTACTGTTCTGTCTCCAGAGCTTTTAGTGTAGCTCTGCGCCTGTCTGTTCACCCCTCCCCACCCCCGCAAACCCATGTGCACTTGAGCACCATGACTGCCCCAGCCGGACATTCCACACATTTCAGACGCCCACAGGGCCGAGAATCTAGCAAGCTGGTGGGACTGTCTCCAGGCAGGGAAGAGGGGTGGGGTGTGGGGAAGTAGGGGAAGGAGTCAGAGGGAGGCTCTCCTGCTTCTCAGAGAATACTTTGGGATCCTGAGGGGTTTATTTATCCCATATGATATTTCTGAGATGAGTGACTGGGAGGCGGGTAAAATCAGGATAAAATCTTAAACCATGCTCTTGATTCCTCCCAGCACTATGGTCCGTCCGTCATCACCTCGCTAGACGAACAGGATGCCCTGGGTCACTTCTTCCAGTACCGAGGGACCCCTTCCCACTTCCTGGGCCCGCTAGGCCCCACGTTGGGGAGCTCTCACCGCAGCACCACTCCAGCACCCCCTCCTGGCCGTGTCAGTAGCATTGTGGCCCCTGGGGGAAACTTAAGGGAGGGGCATGGAGGACCCCTGCCCTCAGGTCCCTCTTTGACTGGCTGTCGGTCAGACATCATTTCCCTGGACTGAGTCCCCTGGATTATGGAACCTTCACCGCCTCGCAACACTGAGCAAGTATGCTGTGGAGTCTGGAACCCTGGCCCCTCTGACCCCTCAGAAGGGCTTTGGTCAAGGCCAGAAAGATCTTCATGGACATCTGTTTTTGGCCTTATCTCTGCCTGACAAGGCTAGCACCCAAAGGGTTAATATTTAACCTCTTTTAAAGGACATTTGGGGTCTGTTTTTGGAAATGTTCTTTGATGTCCAGCCCTTTCCTTTGGGTCTGTTAACCTAGGCAGTGGGAGGCAAATGGGATGGGATGTGAGTTGGGGAAAGGGCTGAATCCTCAGCCTTGACTGTCTAAAGCCTCGTGGGGAGGGGGCCCTTCTTGTGTCCCATAGATGCCCTCTCTTCCCATTCCCCAAAGCCGGCTGTGTTCCTTTCCCATATCCATCGTCTCTTCATGTCCATTCCGTTCTCTTTGGCCAAACAGACAGCTGGAGTAACTGAGATAGGCAGACACATGGACAGAGAACTCTATTTTGGGTTGCATATTTTTTTGTGTGTAAACAAGAAAAACCAAAATACTCCAAAGATGACTTTCCCTGCCTCCTGCTTCCCAGTGTGACTGAGGAGGAGATAAGGCCTTAGCCCTGATGCCCAGGGGTTTGGGAGAAGGGCCTGGCCAATCGCCTGGGTCTCTCTATTTATATATTTAAGTAAGTTCACAATGATGCTTATGCTGACCAGCCTGGGGCCTGAGCTTCTAAAGGCCCGTGGCCCTGTGGTTAGGTCTGGCTCATTCTGCACCTTTCCTGGGAGGTGGGAGCACCCTTGTGCTCTCTCCAGTCTCCCTTTTTCAGGCTCCTCTAGGGCCTAGGATCTATGTTGTAATTTTACTTTCTATTCCCACAGTTGTAGCAAAGTTCTTACCCATAATAAAGGTTGTGAATGTTCTGTGAGTGTCACGGAGGTGGGCTGGGGAGGGGATTAAGCACTTTGCTTTCCAGATCCCTGGTTTGTGGTGGGGGGATGGTCCACGTTCTGTTCTTCCCTTGCAGGCCCTGGGTCCCAGTGAGCTCCACTTCCACATGGTAGGGGTGTCACACTGAGGATTTCCAAGGGCAGTTCTTTCTTCCTTTCTTTCCCCCACACCCATAAAAACACTAGACCATTCAGCCCACCACCGTGGAGTCCTTAAGTCCTTCCTCATCCTTACCTGCCCAGATGCTGTAGCCAGAGCCTGAGGGCAAACTTGGTCCCAGTGCTGACCCTCTCTTGGCTATCTGCCGTGGCTGGGGTTGTCCGCAGCAGTGTGGACGTGGGCAAGACCAGAGGTCGAGTTCCTCCATTCTCTTCTAGTTCCACCGCGCTGCAGAATGACAGCTCCTGTCTGGGCTGTGCCTTGTGGCTTAGCCTGCTTCCGTATCCATTAGGTCATCTGATCCTCCCAGCCACCACAGGAGAGGGGTGGGTGGGTGTTAACCTCATTTGACAGAGAGGAGGGTTAAATGACTTGCCCCCATGAGAGAGTGGGACCAAAACCCAGGTCTTCAGCGTTAGCCAGTTGGACAGGAACCCTTGGAGTATCATGGGCAGTGTCTTTGATCTCATGTGCTCTCTTCATTATCAGTTGACCAACTCCCTCCCTAAATCTCCCCCACAGCACAAAATTTCCCCGAAGGATGAGACAGAAGATGAACTTCTCAGTGTGTATGTGTTGGTGTGTTGGAGGGTTAGGGAGAAGCTCCTACTTACAGGACAGAAGGCGGTAGGTCCTGGGGAAGATGTCTGGGTGTCTCTGTCCCATCCTCTGTGGCAGCCACCGCAGCTGCTACATCTGGTCCCAGCCACATAAGGGCGCTCACCTCTCTTGGGTTTGGTTGGATCCGGGCCTGGGGCCAGACATGTTGATCCCTTAGTCATGGCCTGTCTCAGAAGACCTGTTCTGGATCACAGCCTACCCACAGGTGGAGTGGAGAGATTGGGGCAGGGACAAGGGGAGAGGCTACTGGATTTCTTGGTTCTCTCTGAGCTTCCCTCTCCCCCTCCTTAGTCATAGTCGGAACCAGTCTGTTTGGGCCTCCTAAGCCGCATTTCCTTCCTCTACTGCCAGCCCTACCTGTAGCTGCTGCTGTGACTCCTGGGAGATGACAAGTAGATAGAGAATGATGTGATGGTATGTGGGGAGACCCCAGCTCAGCCTAGGAGGGTAGGCAGACTAAGAGGGAAGAAAACAGCAAAAATGAGAACTTCCTGTCCCTTTTTGAGGCTTTGTAAATGCAGCTGAGGAAGTGGAGAGTAGAAGTGGAGGAGGGACATGGGTAAGGGTCGTGAGCTTGGGGACTCCAGACCACCCACACTCCATCGGGTCCCATGTGGTCAAGGCAAGTGTGGCTGTCCTCTGGACTTTGGTGGGTTAGAAGCTGTTAAGGGCTCCCAGGTCCCTGTCTCACCTCCCATAACCCCAGAGGGACCCAAAAGAACTGGCCCTGGGGCAGCTGTAGTCCACTCTCCTCCCAAAGCTCTCGAAGTCCTGCGTCCAGCAGCTGGGAGTGAGGGGGCAGGAGGTCAGAGAGGCCACCGCCTGACTCCTCCAAGTCCTGTGTTTGCCCTTCCCTCAGCCCACACCCAAGGTGGTCCCTCCTTCAGGGCAGGGTGCAGGTTGGGTCAATGGATTGGCTACCTCTTCATCAGGTTCCACGTGCCCACCTGCAACAACAGTGGGACCAGTAGGTGAATGGTGGTGTTTCTGGTCAGGGACCCTCACTCACTGTTTACACCGCCCCCTCCTCCAGTGGGCACAGATGCAGTTGTGGCCCCTTGTGATTATGGGACCTGTTGATACCACATTTCTGGGCCTATTTCTCTGTCATTCTGAGACTGGGAATAGCACTGCTGGGTAAAGGGCAGATTTCTTTCCTGGACTTAGGGCCTTGTCCTCAGACAGCTCACCTGGGGGTACCCAGAGGTTGGGGGAAACGTTGAGAGTGCGTGTCCTTCGGGTCAGCAAGACAGTCTGATCGCTGGACTGCAGAACGACCGCCACAGCCAGATCCACACCTCGATTCGTGGGCAGCTCGGCCCCAGGAGCCCTGGGCTGCTGATCCAGGGCCGAAAAAGGGCAGAAAGGGGGTCGCTGGCGGGAGGGAGCCGCTGGGGTTAATATCTCAGAAGCGAGGCGGGGCTTTCAAAAATTGGGCGACGCCCCTATGGGGAAAGAGGCCACGGCAGGCGACTGGCCCCCAGGCCTCTCGCCTCCAGCCCCCACCCGATCCCAGTCCCTACCTTCGGCCCTTCACCCCCCGTCCCCGGCCCGTGTGCCCCCGTCTCCGGACCTGGAGCGGAAGCCTGGCGGAGGCGCCTGGGAACCGCCTGTCCGAGAGGACGAGTTGTCCCCGCTTGAGGCCGCAGTACGTGGGCCACGGCCCGAGCCCCGGCCCGGCGCCCAGGAGGCCACACACGCTCTGCGCGAAGCTCACCGACTCCGGCCGTCCGGACAGGAGAAGAACCCGCACCGCCGCCATGACGCGGCTCTGGGGTCTCTGCGGCCCGCTCCGCGCCCTCTAGTGGCCCAGCGGGCTTCCCTCGGAGCCTTTTGCCGGGTGGGAAGGGAGCCCGGCTTCCGGGACTTCCCCCGGGAAATTTAGGCATGACACTTGGGGATGATCCAGCGGTGTGATAGGTAAATGACAAAGGGGAACACCTCTAAATCCTCAGCT
>NW_021146602.1:0-21738 GCF_002837175.3 Physeter macrocephalus
GCTCCCCTACGCTGGCGCGGAAGCGGGCGTAGGGGCACGTACCCCGGTGCCCCGCGGCTGCCCGCGGCCGCCCGAGCGCCCTCCCGGGCTCCATGCGCGACCATGGCGCAGAGCCTCCGGAGCTGGCTGGGGGGCTGCCTCCTGGTGTCAGGTGAGGGGTCTGCGGGGAGGGGACGCCGGGCATTCTCCGGAGTGTCGGCTCAATCGCGCGCCTAGCGCTCTTCCCAAGCCGGGCTGCCTGCGCGGGGACCCGGCCCCGCCGTGGCGCTGCGTCCCGACGGGAACCAGGAGGCCCGGCTACGACGCTGGGCAGCGATGGCCCAAAGACGACCCCTGAGCGGACCCCAGAGGCGCACTAAGTGCGCCTAGTCACTAAGTGACTAAGTGCCTGGGCGGGCCGTCAGGGCCTCCCACTAAGTCCCCAGCACCCCAAGATCTGAATTCTGCCCCTCAACTCTGCAGCTCTATGGTTTCTGCGTTCTAAATCCAGTGAAACCCTTCCTGTCCTGCTCTGAATTGCCAGCCCAGGTTCAAACAGCACTATGGATCCTTCCTTCCTTTCTGATGAGCTCATACCTGGCCTTCCAGGGTACCTTGCTCTCCGGTTTCCCTCCTACCTACCAGCCTGTTTCTGTTTGGGATCCTCCCCCTCTACCAGATCTCCATACAGCCAAGTTCATGCCCGGGCCCTCTTCTCTCCTTCCCCTACACTATTCCTTTGGGGGGGGGGGGCGGGTATCAGCAGAACTCTAGCATTAAATACCAGCTATGGGCTCATAACTCTCAGATTTATATCTGTTGGCATCAGTTGGGTGATGGGCCGGTGGCGGTTTAATATACTCTTCTCTGTACTTTTGTGTATGTTTGGCATTTTCTATTAGAAAGTGTAACAACTATTTCTGTCTCTAGCCCAAACCTATATTCTGTGCCCCAGGCTCATTCATCCAGCCGTCTCTGATATTCCGACTTAGGTATCCTTCAGCATCTCAAACCTAATGCAGATTCTAAACTGGGACTCTTGATTTCCCTGTCCCCAGCCCCAGTCAGGCCATCAGGTGCTTAAGCCAGGAATGGATATTAACATCTACTTTTTCACACCAAATGTATCAAGAAGCCTAGATGTTATACCTCTGGAAACATATCTAAAATCCATCTACCGACCCCTTCACACCTTTCTACCACCACCCAAATCCAGGTCGCCCTTAGCCATCCCCACTTCACTCTTACTATCCTCCTCCCCTTAGCAATTTCTTCTCTTCAGAGACAATCCAGACTCCTCAGCCCAGCTAAAGCATGTCTCTCCTTCACGCACATGCCCATTTGAAGACTTGGAGCCATAGGGAAGACCTGAGTATTGGATATGGTTATTTTCTTGGACAGCCTTTTAGAGGAAGAGAGTTGCCAACTTTTTTCCCTTTATTTTTACAGCATTAGGAATGGTGCCACCTCCTGAAAATGTCAGAATGAATTCAGTTAATTTCAGGAACATTCTACAGTGGGAGTCACCTGCTTTTCCCAAGGGGAATCTGACTTTCACAGCTCAGTACCAGAGGTAAGTCTGGGGCACTCTTGGCAGAGGATGGTGGCTTTGGCTGGGCTGGTCACTGGGCCAGACCAAGGAGAGAGTCTGACTGCTGTCACCCCAGTGACCTTGACAGCCCAGGGGGAGCCTCTCTCCTGGCCTTCTTTCTGTCCCAGAAATTCTTGTGAAAGCTCTGTTCTCTGAAAACAGACAAGTAAAATCCTTTTTCCCTTTCCGTGTGATGGTTCATGGTGTGACAGACATTTTGTCACGTAGGTGGTGAGTGTCATCGGCCACCATGGCAGCCTGACGCAACGCGAACACATTAGGCTTGTCACTATGAATGTTTTTGAAGAGACAAATGCCAGTGGTGACCATCTTCCAGTTATTAGAGTAGTATTGCTGGAAGTCAACGGTGGAAGCTATCCAAGAAAGCGGAGGTATTCAAAGCAGGCAGGAAGCCCCTTGCTTACTTACCACGGACCCCCCCCCAGGAGGTTATAAACTGCACAGCCCAGTGCTGGAGGGGTGCAGATCATTTGCATAGTGGGCACTCAGTTACTCTGAAATTGAATGTAAGACAGCTGCTGGCTGTTGGCTGTGCCCTCTGAAGACGGCAGACGCTTATGAAGGAGGGGTATCACCAACCACGATTGCCTCAGTGGTGCTCTGACCTCCCAGGACCTGCCCGGCCTGTCGGTTTTTCCCTGTGCCAGCCCTCCCTTGGCAGCCTGCCACTGTACACCACAGGCTGGGGTGCAGATGATGCACCTTTGAGCCAGTTGCAGACAGGGGGCCAAAGGCCAGTGAGCCGCACACCTGCTTCCCGTGTGACTCAGAAACTTTGTCAAAGGCAGGCAGCTCCTTCAGTGAGGAGGGAGGAATTGGGGGTCTCAGATGCCATGGATCCCACACTCCTGCCACCCGGCCTTTATTTTACGAACACATCCAAGGCCTGCCAGGTCAGAGAAGCAGAAAGGTGAATACGATAATCCTCGTTTACATTTTTTTTTAAACTTTTTAGTTCGAAATAATTCCCAGGTAACAAAACATTTCAAAATTTCAAGTATAATACAAAGAACTTCCAAAGAGCCTATATTCACCAATTTTTAAGGTTCGCCACATTTTCTTGCTTTTGCCCCTTAATATTTCATTGTGTACTTCATAAGAGCAAGGAGAACCTTTTACATCGCTGTGGTACAGTTATCAAGATTTGGTAGCTTCACCAATGATCCAGTCCTTGAAGTCCATATTCCAGTTTTGTCAGTTTCCCCAAGGACTTAATTAATAAACATCATTCTGAGATTTATTTTTCTCCTGTGGCGTATTTTCTAGCACTGACTGGTTTTATAATTTCGTCTCTCTGTTTTCTCTACTCTGTCTTGATGGCTCTAGGGATTTCACTGTGGAAAATGAACTTCCCTCTCTGTCTGTCCCTCTCCCCTGTGGTTTATTTCTTGTTGTTGCTGTTCTTTGCTTCTTTGCCATTGGAGTAGAGGTGTTTAGTTTTAGGTGTTTGTCTTTTAGATGAGAGCTCCCAATAACCAAGAATGGATACCTGGGTTCCAGGTCTCCTCAGCATAGACGTGCAGACCAAACATGGCCTGTGCTGGGGAAAACAAAACACATGCTGGGTGTGGAAGAAATTTGCTCCTGAAAAATCTGATTACCCTTCTGTGGCTCTGGAAAAGGTCTGATTAGAGTTTAACCTGAGCAGTTGCATAGCACAAACTCTTGTTGTATGTGTACATTGGGTAGGGCTGGCCGGTGGTGGAGGGGACTTCAGAGGATGGCTTGGTAATTTTAATATGGAAACATCTAAAACAATTAGATGTAAACATGGGGAATAGATCCTATTAGCTACTTAATGGGAAGAAAAACATCTGTAGATACAATAAAAATGACCTAGTGGGGGCTTCCCTGGTGGCGCAGTGGTTGCGCGTCCGCCTGCCGATGCAGGGGAACCGGGTTCGCGCCCCGGTCTGGGAGGATCCCACATGCCGCGGGGCGGCTGGGCCCGTGAGCCATGGCCACTGAGCCTGCGCGTCCGGAGCCTGTGCTCCGCAACGGGAGAGGCCACAACAGTGTGAGGCCCGCGTACCACAAAAAAAAAAAAAAAAAAAAAATGACCTAGTGAAAGGGAAGTTATTGCAGAACAACTTTTGAAATACTGTGTTCCACCCAATTCATGCATTAGTTTAAATGCATGGAAAGAAATGGCCGCATGTGAGAAAACCGCCTTCATGAAATGACCCTTGGATTTCCCCAATGATGGGATGTTAGGCAGCCACGGAGAGTTGATTGATTAGAGAAATGTTTGTGGTCTATTAAGTGAGAAAAGCAGACAGTGAAATAGCATAAGCCCAATTATCTCTGCCTCCTAAGAGTGCAGTGGTCTGTGGGGTGATGCCTGAGGCAATGGGCTCTGAAGTCAAGCAGACCCAAGTCCCGTGGGGGAGTTTCTTAGGCTCTCCACGCCTGTGCCTCATCTATAAAATAAGAGTGATGTCAGTTCCGCCCTCCTGGGGTTGTGAAAATTCAATGAGATAATACTGCGAAATCAGTGCCCTACCTGACACCTAGGGTAGCCAGATTGGTTTTGGCACCAAGACAGGAAGGTGCCAGTCAGACAAAATTCTCACTTTTTGCAAGACCAGAGCCTGGATTTCCTTACATCAGGTGGAGCTAATTATAGCTCCTTTGGCTGTTGTGAGGTTAAGTTACACGCACCTGGTAGGTATTCATTCGCAAACATTCCTTTCCTTCCACTTCATGTTTCCGCCACCCTCCCTTCAGGGGTTGGTGCCAGGGCTGGAGATCTGAGGTCAACGAATTTTATAATTTTTCCAGCGTAACTAAACAAGTTACGTAACTAACAGCTTACAGGACATTATTTGAAATCATTGTGATACTCTTATTTTGGCTAATCTGTAAATATCAACATTTCACAAACCATGCCCCACAAGTTTCAGAAATACATAGTCAAAGAAGGCAGCTTTCTTGGTCAAATATGTAGAATACTCAACCCCTTTTTGGAAAGACATGTTTTATTAGGATATGCAAGTCTCTGAGCAGTTCTGTTGTGAAGACAGACACCTATTCATGTCTCACCCAGTTTTTGCCCCAAATTGTTTGACTGTGGGATGGATGATTTTTGAAATGTCTTATGATACCTCAAGGATCATTAAGGTTCCATGGATCACAGTTTGGAAAATGCTCGTATGAATGATACATAGTATTCTTTGAAATTGACAGTAAAGAATTTGCTTTATTCTTCTCTCGTTATCCTCCATTATCCTTTGGTAGCAGAAGAATAAAGCACCAGTCAGCCTCAGAGCGACTGAGGTTAGAACTCTCATGATTTCTTCTGATTTTGTAGTTATAGGAAATTCCAAGATATATGCACAAGTACTGTCTTGACGGAATGTGATTTCTCAAGTCTTTCCAAGTATGGTGACCACACCTTGAGGGTCAGGGCTCAATTTGAAGACGAGCATTCAGACTGGATAAACATCACCTTCTGTCCTGTGGATGACAGTAAGCCATCTTGGTTTTTATTTTGTTATTATGTCATCATCTTGCCTTGATTATTTCCCCCTTTGGTTGGCCCGTCAGCAGGAATTCTTTCAGTGCCCACAAGTGGATGGCCTTGCACAGGGAGCTTAGGGAATGTAATAAAGAGGGCTGTGGGCTTAAAGAAGTTTGTGGGAGAGATAGGACAGGATAGGCATAAAGCAATAAGATAATTAAATATAAATTTGATGACTTTAATGCCTCGAGGGTAAAAACGAGTTGGGGCCAGTGCTGTTAATGAGAAAAACTAGAAGGATTTGTGTGTTGAATTTTGGGGGAGGAAGTCAGTTTGGAATCACGACTTAAAGAAATGTGATACAATCAGCAGAAGAACAAAGACTGATTTTAGGCAGGTGTAGAGACAGAAAGACCAGCTGGCCCAGGACGAAGGACAGAGGGATGGATACAGCCGATGGCAGATGGGTTGGGTCAGGCTGGCTGGTTGGCATTGAAAGAAATATTCCCGGGTTAGAGCTGGAAGGTCATGGGGACTCACCAGAGGTCATGAAATGTACATCGTTAGAACATCAGGAATTGAAAACTACTTAAACCACCAGATAGCAATTGAGAGAATAAGGAGGATAAGAATCTCATGAACAAAACTCAAGTGCAGCCCTCCAAAGAGCAGATCGAGAGATGCATTAGAAGGATTGCCCAGGACTTCCCTGGTGGCACAGTGGTTAAGAATCCGCCTGCCAATGCAGGGGACATGGGTTCAATCCCTGGTCTCGGGAGATCTAGTTTCAGACTTTGTTGGAAAATGTATTTGCTGGAAAGTGGTTTAATTATATAGGTTCAACACTAAAAATAGAAATACCATCTGTTGCTTCCAACCCAGCAATGGAAATAAAGAAAATTCAACCCAACAGAAAGAAAAAAAAGAGGAGAGGAGTAAGCCATTTAAAAAAAAAAAAAAAAAAAAAAGGGAGTCTTTACAGAAAACACAAAGTAATGTAGTTGGAACAATTCCAAATATATCAAATCACAGTAAACATAAATGGACTAAACCTGATTAATGAAGGCAAAGATTAAAAGATTATTTTTTTTTTTTAAGAAACAAAATCCAAGAATCCTCCTTAGCCACGTCTGTCAACATCACCTCAGCAGTGTATCACAGGGCAGAGTACTTCAGTAGCCCAGTTGGTCTGCCCAGTTACGAAAAATAAATGTTGATGTTTTTAGCATGTGAATTTTGATTGTCATTTTGCTTTGTTCTCATACTTAGCCATTATCGGACCTCCCAGAATCCAAGTAGAAGCACTTGCTAATTCTTTACATATGCGTTTCTTAGCCCCGAAAATTAAGAATGAACCTGAAACATGGACCATGAGGAATATTTATAACTCATGGACTTATCATGTGCAATATTGGAAAAATGGCTCTGACGAAAAGGTAAGCACGGCGAATCACATGCATTGCAGATGTAAGCTCCCTCTCCTTTGCTCCGTGTTGGTCGGAGGGAGGCTTTGCCAGGTGGCAGCACCTTATGGTCCAGAGCAGGGGTCCCCAACCCCCAGGATCTAATGCCTGATGATCTGAGGCGGAGCTGATGTCATAATAATAGAAATAAACTGCACAATAAATGTAATGCGCTTGAACCATCCCCAAACCATCCCCCCTGCCCCTGGTCCTTGGAAAAATTGTCTTCCACGAAACCGGTCCCTGGTACCAAAAAGGTTGGGGACCACTGGTCCAGAGGATCTCAGGCCTGGTCCTTTGAGCTCCAGAAGCTTCCCATTGTGGGGGATGGCCGGTATGTCAGGTCATGCTTCCCAGTCCACAAGGGCAATGCACAGAGCCGACTTCCTGGGTGCTGGTGCAGGAGCTCAGGCCTTTCTCTCCCCAAAGGGAAGTTGCCTGAGAAGGCAGAGCTGACTCAGCTGTTGGCTGGCGGAACTTGGAGTCAGCGGAGTCAGGTGATCAGTGAATGTCTACCGTTTCATGGCATGAGGCCCCAGTACACCACAGAATAGTCAATTCCGTGGCCAGGGCAGCCCCAGCCCTGGGTGAATGGTGGGTGTCACATTTTACTGGACTGACCCCACTTTTCCCCATTGCTTTCCTCCTTTTCCAGGGACAGTGCCTTTCACAACATGGGCTGGGAGTGGAAAGATCCTGTTGGAGCGTTGCCCCTGCCATTGTGTGACTCTAGTCACATTCTTGACCTCAGCTTCTCAGGTCTGCAAAATGGGCATATAATCCGCTTCATTAATAAAGTGGGGATAATAACCTACTTTATAGGATTGTTGAGGAATTTAATGACATAATGAAAAAAGTAAGCTTGTCCCGTTACCTGAACAATGGGTATGGGTCAATACGTGAGGTTCCCGTCGCCTTGTGTAGACATGTTAAGGCTATGTTCATTCATCTTTGGTCAACTCTTACACTTAGTGCTTCTGAGTTGAATGCCATCTGTGGTCCTAAACTAACTTAACGTATATTTTATGTAAGTTAAGTTATGCGTATGTTATCTCCTCTGCATTAAATGTTGATTTTATCACTGATTCTCAAGCGTTTGGGAAGAAAGGGTCACCCGTGTATATTGTCTGAGGAATGATGTAATTAAATTTATATGTATGTAGATACTATGTAGCCCCCCCAAAAATCTCAGGTTAATTTCCCCCCCAAAAAAATGCTCTGTTGTGATCAATTCGTAACGTATATAAATGTCAGATCACTATGTTGCACACCTGAAACCAATAAGGTATGTATATCAACTATACTTCAGTTTTTAAAAATGCTTCGTTAACTGACGCAGGGTACCTGCCTTCTTCACAGAATAGATGATTTTGCTTATGGTCAAGACCCCAGGATTTGTGTGCCTAGGAAGCAACACGGAAAGTTTTATGGTCACTTATCAAATGCAAGTGTCTATTTTACGTTTGGTAGTGTATATATGTCCGTTCCACTCTCTCACGTTGTCACAGCTTACCCTTCCCCCTCCCCATATCCTCAAGTCCATTCTCTAGTAGGTCTGTGTCTTTATTCCCGTCTTACCCCTAACTTCTTCATGACCGTTTTTTTTTTTTTCTTAGATTCCATATATATGTGTTAGTGGGAAGCAGCCGCATAGCACAGGGAGATCACCTTGGTGCTTTGTGACCACCTAGAGGGGTGGGATAGGGAGGGTGGGAGGGAGGGAGACGCAAGAGGGAAGAGATATGGGAACATATGTATATGTATAACTGATTCACTTTGTTATAAAGCAGAAACTAACACACCATTGTAAAGCAATTATACTCCAATAAAGATGTTAAAAATAAAATAAAATAAAGGGATTATAAGAGGAAAAAAATAAAAATAAAAAATTCAGGTGAAAAAAAAAAATGCAAGTGTCCCCGCTGAAGTCTGGGGTGCGGAGATAACTCCTGGAGCTAGCAGCCTACTGTGATTAAGGATCAGATTCCACAGTTAACCAGGCCTGAGTGCCTCCTGCCCCAGGCATGAAATTCAAAACCCAGTTTATCTCTTTAGCTTCTTACCTAGAATATGCCCTCAGGACAGGCATGTGGTTACACATTTGTGCCTTCACTCTGCCTTCGGTGTAGAAGACTTTGGTGTGACACACAGAGTGTTGGAAAGGCTGCCTGCTCCCCAGTGCCTCCCTCACTGCGTCTGCAGGGTCACCTTTACCAGTTTATAGGTGCTATAGACTCAGCCTTTGCGTTCCCTTCCCCCTCTCCCCACCCCACCCACACTCCCCTGCAAATTCATACTTTGAAACCTAATCCCCAATGTGATGGTAGTAGGAAGTGGAGCCTTTGGGAGGTGATTAGGTCATAAAGGTGGAGCCCTCATGAATGGGATTAGTGCCCTTATAAAGGAGGCCCCAGAGAGCTCCCTTGCCCCTTTCACCATGTGAGGACTCCTGAGAAGACCCAACTATGGACCAGGAAGCAGGCCCTCCTCAGACACCAGATCTGCCAGTGCCTTGATCTTGCACTTCCCAGCCTCCAAAACTGTGGGAAATAAATGTTGATAAACCACCCAGTCATTGGTATTATTACAGCAGCCTGAAAGAAATAAGATTAAATGGTTCCCTTTTAGAATGCAGGTGTCTCTGAGAGAGTGCCATATTAGGTCGAAGAGCTAAGAGTATTAAAAGCTTTCAGAAATTCTTTCTTCCTGATGGGAGAAAGTGAGAAGATAAAATCAGAAGTTGTCCAGAAGCGAAAAAAGGCTAGAAAAGCCCTCACATCCGTGCCACCCTCTTCCATGTATGCTTCTGACGTGTCAGCCTCTGAGTTTAGCCTTGAAAAAAATGTATCGTAAGGTTTTAGAAGTATTGGGTTCCTGGAAATGAAAGCCAGGGGTTTTTTGTTTTTATTTCTGCTTTTAATGATTAGAAGTTATACTGTACTCTTCATGTTTTCAATTGGTAAAATCCAATTCTCGCCTGCAGTGAGCTTAGCTTCTTATACAATAAAGGAATCAAGCTGTCAGCAGGCCCAGCCCCCAAAGAAAAGTAACCAGTTACTAAAGTAAAAACAGAGTCTGTGCTCACTTTCTATTGCAGCTCCTATTCACGTAACAGATTTTTCATAAGGCCCTTCTGTGAGGAAATTGTAACCATGCTGGAAATACAGGCAGTATGTACTCTTTTAATTCCCTTTATTTTGCTGTAAACTATTTTGGTTTCTCAAATTCAGAAATACATCATCAATTATGATACATTTAAATTAAACTAAGATGAGTCTGGGATGCCCCCACCAGAGTTAGGCTGAGGGGTGTGCCCTCAAGGGGAGTTGAGCTGCTTGGGGGCGGGCAGCTCAGGTTCATGAATGGAGAAGTGATTCAGAGGAGACCCCCAGGCAGCCTTGTCAGCAACTTGCTCTGGACTTAAAAAATCACACCGAGTCTTACTGTAGATGACTGGTGTGTTCATTCGCCAGAAAATCACACTGAGTCTTACTGTAGATGACTGGTGTGTTCATTCGCCAGAAAATCACACTGAGTCTTACTGTAGATGACTGGTGTGTTCATTCGCCAGAAAATCACACTGAGTCTTACTGTAGATGACTGGTGTGTTCATTCGCCAGGGCTGCTTTAACAAAGTACCGTAAACTGGGTGGATGAAACAACAGAAATGTATTGTCTCAAGGTTCTAGAGGCTGGAAGTCCAAGATCAAAGTGTCAGCAGGATTGGTTCCTTCTAAGGACCGTGAGGAAGGATCTGTTCCAGGCCTCTCGCCCAGCTTCTGGTGGGTGCTGGCAGTCTTTGGGTCCTTAGTATATAGAGGCATCACCCCAATCCCTGCCTTCAACCTTACGTGGCATTCTGTGTGCACGTCTGTGTCTAAATTTTCTCCTTATAAGGACACCAGTCGTATTGGATTGGGGCCCACACTAATGACCTCATTTACCTTGATTACATCTGTAAAGACCCTCTATCCAACCAAGTCACTTTCGAAGGTACTAGGGGTTAGGACTTCAACATCGAATTTGGGAGGGGCAAAATTCAACCCATACAACTGGTTTATTTTTTTTTAAAAAAGGAAGTGGGATGGCTTGCGTGTCATTTAAACTGGGTAATTCAGGGCATGGGGTCGTTTAGCAGGACCGAGGTCAGTCCTTGCCCTGCCCACCCCGACCTCAGATTGGTCTCCGGGGCCCCTGAGACGACCCCGGAGGAGTGCCTGCTTCCTTCACCCTCCTATTTTGAGCCTGAAGGAAAGATTATAACCAGTAAGTGTGGGGTGGGAGGGGGGAGAAAAGATGACGTCCCTTCACTGCTGAGGCGTGTTCGTATTTTTGTCTCTGTTACTAGTTTCCAGTTACTGGTCAGTATGACTTCGAGGTCCTCCGAAACCTTGAGTCACAGACAACTTACTGTGTTCAAGTTCGAGGGTTTCTTCTTGATCGGAACAAAACTGGGGAGTGGAGTGAGCCTGTCTGTGAGCAAACAACCGCTGACGGTGAGTCTCGAGATGCACCGTCTGCAGTTCTGTCTCCTCTGAGCATCTTTTTTCTGAAGGGGGGGGCACCACGCAGCTTGTGGGACCTTAGTCCCCCGACCAGGGATCGAACCCACGCCCCCTGAAGTGGAAGCGCGGAGTCCTAACCCCTTCAGTGTCCTCAGCAAGCTGGTTTTAGGGTTCCTCGTGAATTCAGGACCTCCACACAGTCCCCCACATATGATGTATACCCCAGTGTCTAGCAGAGTGCCTCCGTGCTTGGTGTTTCTTAAAACAAAAAACATGGGGAAGGAGGAAGGGAAGGAGGAAAAGAGGGAGGGGGAGGGTACCAGTTGGCCTAGACACTGAGTAATTTTGTACAGATGCATTGCATTGGCGTACAGAATGATAAAAACTTGTGGCCTAGATGTCTGTGTACAAACGTCAGGCCTTTGGGGGCCTTTTTGTTACTTAAAGATGTCCAGAGGTTCCGCCAGCTCAGACCGCAAAAGGATGCATACATGCAGGTCCGCTCCTGACCATTTTCAGTTACGGAGGCCCTCCTGGAAGCCAGGTGCTGATCTGGGGGCTACAGAAATACAAAGGAGAGTAATAAAGAATTCCCTCCAGAGAGAGAGCAAAACTTTTCATCTTCTGTGTCACTGCAGTTCTGAGGCAATTGCAGTGCTGCCATCACAGTGATTGATCATTTCTGCTTAGCAAGTTATTCGTGAATGTTGGGTTTTGTCATTGCACGTATTTCTCTCCCTGTTTTGCTTTGTCTCATCAACTGATTTGCTGGTGGGAGGTTCAGGATCCTTACCAGTTTGTTGTTTAAACTGTTGGTGTGTCTAGGACATACCTTCCTCTAGACCCCTTACCTAGTTGCTTACTGGTCACCAATCCATCTGAATATAGTGGACCATTATGTAAGCTATTTTGTTTTCCTGTCCACAAAGTCACCATGAAAGACTTGGGCAAATGTCAGCTGAAATTGACACCCAATGCCAAGTGCAGCATTGTCACAACTGTGTCCCATGAGTGATTATGGGATATTTCTCAAAACGAGAGCCCGGTAGTCAGATGTGCTTGGAAATGATGGTACGCCGCATTTCTCTCTCAGAAAAGTCACCGTATATATTAGCATTTTTAGCATACTTGATCTTTCAACATCTTTTTTGAGGATGAGCATTCCAAGGAAAACAGCTTGGGAAAAACCAGCCCATAATGTGCCATAATTTACCGACAAGTAACCCTATCCAAAAAAGGAAAGGCAGCCACCTTGAGCTAATTTCTTCTCGGTGCCCTCATGTTATTATTTTTTGTTATTGTCCTTATCTTTCGTAAGTATTTGTAATTAGCCACTTAACCGTCCATTCCAGAATGTTTGTAATTTTTCCTGGTATCACATCAAGCTTTCCAGCCTGGAGTTTCCTGAATCTTCTTGTTGTTGGGTTTTTTCCCCTCGTTTCGTAAATGCACAAATTACTTGCCTGAATCTAGGAATCTTTCACCTCACCCAGGCACGTGATCTTTTCAGTGCCATCCGAAGCTGTTCTACAATCATATTAAGCAAATTTTCTCAGGAATGCAGAGCCATGTAGAAGATGGAAAGTCTTGCTGTCTCTCTGGAGGGAATCCTCTGTCGTCTCCTTTCTTTTTCTGTAGTTCCCCGTCCGGTGCCACGCCTCTACCTGAGGCTGAGTCGACTTGCCTGTGCTCCTCCTGCCATGGCTAAGCCTCTCAACCGCACTATTAAATAACAAGAGCTTATCTTTTTACTCCTTTCGTGAATCATCTGTGCTTGAATCAGAATTCTGGGCTTTGGGAATCCCCATCCAGCTTGAATCACTAGAATCCCTGAGCTTGGAATCATCCCTCTTTCCTCTAAACACCTGCCAACCGCCTTCCCCAAGCCTGAGGACATGCCCGGTTGTCCTGTGTCCCGTCCTTCCCTGCTGTGAACTCCAGCGTAACGAGTGGTGTGGGGCGCATCCTGAACTGCCTGGTGCCTTGGCCGCCTCGTCTGCAAAATGAGGGGAATCAAAGGGTGTCACCCAGGACAGCACCAGGCACAGAGTGAGACCGCGATATGGGTTAGATGTCATTACCGTCATTAATAAGGACATTATTAAAATCATACATTCAAATATTCCTTAAGGTTTATATCATGAAACATGGCATGAGGCACACACTTTGACCGAAAAGAGAACTATTTCAAATATGTCGTGACTCTTAAGTGATCACCCATTAACTGACAAAATCCAAACATTTTTTAAAAGAAAAGGAAAAGTAGGGCTTCCCTGGTGGCTCAGTGGTTAAGAATCCGCCTGCCAATGCAGGGGACACGGGTTCAGTCCCTGGTCCGGGAAGATCCCACATGCCACGGAGCAACTAAGCCCATGTGCTACAACTACTGAGCCTGGGCTCTAGAGCCCACGTGCCACAACTACTGAGCCCACATGCCGCAACTACTGAGCCCACGTGCCACAACTACTGAAGCCCGCGTGCCTAGAGCCCATGCTCCGCAGCAAGAGAACCCACCGCAATGAGAAGCCCGCGCACCACGGTGAAGAGTAGCCCCCGCTCGCCCCAACTAGAGAAAGCCTGTGTGCAGCAACGAAGACCCAACGCAGCCAAAAATAAATAAATAAATAAATTTTTTTTAAAAAGGAAAGGAAAAGTATAGCCCACTGAAAATCTGCTTTTGTCAAACATCATTTTAGGTTTTTTTAAACATAGTTCTCTCATTTAAACCTCACAAGTTTTCAATGAGAGCATTGAAAGGCTCTTCTCCCCTTTCAGAGACGGAAGATGAAGGTCCAGAGAGGTGAAGTAACTTGCCCAAAGTTGCTCAGCTAGTAAATGACAGGAAGGAAGTAACATCTAAGCCCACTGCCTACAGATTAATCCCATAGGTAAGCGAAGGCACGATTTCCCTGTGGGTGAAACAGAAAGGGAGTCCACCTGACAGCATGATCAGACAGACGGAAACAAGTTAGAGAGCCTTATATAGAGGGTGTTGATCACTAGATTCTCGCACAGTTCACAGCCCGTGTAAAACAGTGTCTGCTCTCCTTCCCCATTTCCCCATCTTGGTGAGTCACAAAAGCATCCTTTGAATTTTGTCACCATCAACCAGGTGTGCCTGTCGAATGTCCTTGTCTAAGATGCTAAAATGTCTGGGTTGGAGACCCAAGGAGACCCAGGCACTGTCCCCCAGGGGTTCATCATAGTGTCACCAACCATGCCAGGGTAGGTCCCACTGGAACTCTTAGACGGGGGCTCGCTCCTTCCCGATGATGACATTTCCAAGAAATGGCTTTCAGGTCCTTGAGAAAGACGCTCCTTGGTTGTAGGAGATACATATTCCTTGGTTGTAAGAGATACATATAGGTCCCAAAGGGACAGAGGAAAGATTTACAGTCCCGAGCTTTTTGTGAAAATGCACTAAGAAAGGAAGGTCAAGAGTTGGCAGAACAAAGGTGAATTCTTTTGGTAGCCTTGAGTTTTTCCAGAGAGGAGCTCAAGGGGGTGCTGGGTGGTCCCAGAGCTCAGCCTTAGGCTGCTGGCGACCACACTAGCTGTTGGGGAGGTCTCTGAGTGCAGGGTATCAGGTGGGGTCATCTGTGCAGTTCTCAGTTCAGAGCTCTGTAGCGCGTGTGTTTCACTGGGGCTCTGGTGCCCAGGGAGTCCCGTTTTCCGCTTCAAGGCAGAAGAGCTTTATCCCCATCAGGGAGCTGATTGCTACCCTGTGAGTAGATAAGGTGGATCAGAGTTTTTGCGGCTGCTGCTTTTTGTGTGTATCAGCAGTCATGCCAGAAACCCAACTTGGAGGAAGACAGGAAAGGGTGAGACTTGGAAACCTCTGGACCCTCGAACAGCTGCCGGGTTTTCCTCCTCACGCCTTCCGAGACAAATGTGTGGGTCCCTCCAACGGTCAGGCGTTACCATTGGATTGTGATGGTGAAAACAGTGTTACGGGCACTGTCACCCAATCTGTGCATGATAAGAACATGACCCAGCCCCTTGTCCCTGCAGAAATCACCCCCTCCTGGATCGCGGCCGGGGTCCTGGGAGCCTCGGTATGCGCCGCCCTCCTGTTGCTCGTTGGCTGCTTCGTCTTGCTGCGGTGCGTTTACAAGAAGGCCAAGCATGCCATCCCCCCGAGGAATTCTCTTCCACAGCACCTGAAAGAGGTAGGTAGTAGGATGGAGCCAGATGTGGATTCGAAAACGCTGACCGGAAGTTGTCCTTCTAAGTCAGGGCCGCCTAACTCAGCACAGCGTGGTTTCCTGGAGAATGACACACACCTTGCACGCTGGTCCCATCCCTGGTGCCACTTCAGGGAAGTCTGAGCTCACGGAACAGCCCTACGGGAGGGGGTTTGTTTTCCGAATCCCGCCCTCCAAGCTGGACGTTGTTCCTTCTCCGACCTTCCCTGCCCCGAGCCCCAAGTCATCAGGGAGCAAAGGTGATGGTCCTGGGACAGGAAGAGATAAAGCAGAGCTCGGAGCAGAAAAGATGAGAGAGGGAAAACTGTAGGCTGAGTGCCAGCGAACAGCCATGGGCAGAGGATGGGAGGAGGGGCAAGAGCGGTTTCAGTTGTGGGATATCTGAGAGCGAGTGAAATTATGGGATGTGTGTCCGAGACTTTAGGAAAGCCATTTTTTTTTTCAAGAAAGCTATTTTCAAAAGGTTTGGGAGGAAGAAAGGATGTACCTGGATAGAGACTGTAGGACGGAAGTGGCCTTAAGAAATGAAATCATCCTGGCTATACCCTCACACTTAGAAATGAAAATAGGCCAGGCTCAGCCCCCAGTGATCCTGTCTTTGGTCTCATTCCCCAGGAAACAGACTCTAAAATGGAGATATGCATTCAGAAGTCTTAGTGGAGGTAGCCTTGGGAGTAACACCTCTGCGGGAGAGAGGGCGGCAGGATGGGATGAGGGATATGATGCCAGTCCTGCAGGGGCTCTGGAGCTGGGGTGGCTCTTTAGAGATGTCCAGGGCTGAGGCTAGAGGGCCTGCGGGCCCACATTACCCTTGGGCTAGGTGTGGGCGCCCCCAGCAAGGAGGTGTAACTAGATGTGGCAGCTCCTTCAGCCCCGGGAACCTTGGGGGAGACACTCAGCGGGGAGGCAGCCCCACTCCCAGCAGCCAGGGGAGCACGTTCCTCCTTCCTGAAGGACATCTGGGTGGCGCATTGCAGCGTCCACTCCAGCCCACACCGTAAACCACCGGGACCCAGGGGCGCAGCTTCTCGAGGAGCTAAGTCAATCTCTTCCCCCCGGGGAAGGTTACAAGAGGAAGGTTAACGGAACAAGGTCCAGCCCCATCACTGCAGCTGGTCCCACGGGCACAAGTAACAGCCGCTGCTCGGCTCTCCCTTCTAGAGGCCCCTCTCCCCTGACCAGCCGCTGCTGACGTAGGCTACTGACCTGATGGGGTGACTCAGACCCTCTGCTCTGCGAGGACTGAGCCCCTGGTCACAGGACACCAGAGATCTGGGCGCTTGTGCTTACCTACTTGCCATCAGAATTGGGTAGGGGAAGTCCCAATATCATGAGATGCCCCACCACCCAGCTGGGTGCCCCCATCATGTAGCAGCAGCCTTTTCTCCTCCTGATGACCCGTGTGGTGACTCCTTTCCTTGCTGGCTAGTTTCTTGGCACAAGGATCCTGGCATGACGAGGTGGCAGCTGTCACTTAAAGTTCGATGGGATCCCTACTGTGTCTCCTGGTGAAAACGTCCCCTACTGGGATAGTAACTGTTTTAGGCTTTGAGACCAAGATTGAGATATTATGTAGATACTTATGTAACCACTTAAATGGCATCACTTACAACTCTAAAACCGTTCTTAACTCCTGAGCCATACAAAGAAACATGGTTTCGGCCCGTGGGCCATAGCTTGCTGACCCCTGCTCTGAGCTCACAGAGCCTAAGATTGCATGGATACCAGTTCCCCAAGTGGGTCAGCGGGAGAGATGGCAGGCAGGGCCACTCCTGCTTCTACCCCTTGGTCCCTGAACGCCTGTACTCTACTTCCTGGGGACACACTGTCACATACTGTCATAGATTCTCAGTGCATGCCTGGTGCTGGAAGACAATGCCCGGTCCTCACAGGGCACCGTCTCCAAGCTGGCACCACTCCCCAAGCCCCAGCTACCCCCGTACCTTCAGCGGGCCAGCCGTCATCCTTCCAGGCTGGCAGACGCTGGGTGGGTGGCCCAGCGTGCAGTACCATCAGGGCATTGCACTCCTGGCCTCCTCTGCTGTCACCGGGTCCCATGACCTGACGTGATGTAATGTGAGGTCTGTGTGGGTCAGCATGGGCCACCATAACAGAGTACCACACTCTGGGCGGCTTAAACCACAGACACGTACTGTCTCAAGGTCCTGGAAGCTGCAAGTCCAAGATGCAGGTGTCGGCACGGTCAGTTCCTTCCAAGGGCTGTGAGGGAGAAGCCGTTCCAGGTCGTTCCCCAGGCTGCTGGTGGTTGCTGGCAGCCTTTGGTTCCTTAGTTTGTAGAAGCACCCCCCTATCTCTGCCTTCATCTTCGCATGGCGTTCTCCCATCTGTGTCCAGATCTCCTCAGATCAGATCAGGGCCCACCCTAATGAGCTCCTTTAACTTGATTACCTCTGTAAGGACCGATCTCCAAATAAAGTCACATTCTGAGGCGTGGACTCTGGAAGGGGCACCAGTGCACTCTGACTGGAGTTGACGCCTGTTTCGGGAATGACTGGCTGTCGCTATCCTGCAGGGCCGTGGCCGGCACTGCTGAGGCCTGACAGAGCTCCACTGGCAGAGGGCCCCGCTCTGGGTCTCGGAGTTCACATGTGGCCCGGAGACCTCCCCACTTGGAGCTGCTCCCGTAGTCCATCCACACGCCTCTTTCCAGACGCCCCTGTGCTGGCCCTCCAGCCTCCCTTCCTCTGGCCCCTGACCACCAGCCTCGCCGTCGGCCCCTGCCTCGGGTTCCATGAGTACCTGATCTTGGGCCGCTTTTCCTTCCACATGAAGGGGACGAGCAGACGCACGGCCCGGAGCCCTGCCTGTTGGGAGCTTTCCCCCTGCTGCCGTCAGGGCCCCCAGCTGGGGCTCCAGTGCAGCTGTGGGCCGCGCTGACCTCCCTGTGAGCCACGTTTGGCCTCTTCCTGCTTCTCCCGGTCATGAGGACCCGCCCCCCGGCGCAGTCATGGTGTGAGCAGAGGCAGGTGTGCTGGTGCAGCAGGGGTGGGTGCAGGGGCCGCCGGGCCGCCTGCACGTGTGCCCTCTGGCCCCACCTCGGGACCTGGTGCGTCTGACAGGCCTCGTGAGGGTCACTTCTAGGTGGCACGGTCACCTGGTGTCCTGTGGCCCAAGGCTCTGTCTCTCCCAAGTCCCCATGGCCAATACTCCCAGAGCTGTTTCCAAACAGGGTATAACTCTTGGCTGCAGGCGGCCAGCCTGGCCTCAGAACTGTAGTGGTCGCACAGTGACTCTCCTCTTCGGATTTGCCATAAACTCCACTCAACCTCTTTTCCCACCACAGACCCTCCAAGGGTCAGCCGGGTCTCACGGCCTCTTCACGTTCACTGGGTTCAGCTGAGATGTCACTGGGAGATGAGGCCGGGCCTTCGTACCCCGGCATTAGCAGGCGTGAGGTGTGGCTAGGATGGCTTGGTCCAAAGCCCGTACCCTCTTTGGGGCCCTTTCCCGCTCCAGGCCCCCCTCAGAGCCGGCGGCCTTCTGTATCAACTCACACCAGGAGCCGTATTCCTGGTGTGGAACGTGCCGCCCCCCAGAACCCAAAGAGGCCCACCTCGCATCGTGCTTCCCTGGTAGGGATGGCGGGTAAGACACAATAACGGTCCCTTCCTTTGGAGAGGATGTCCTGGCATTCCCTATTCCGTGGTATCCCTAAAACTGATGTGACAGGTCCCTGACTCTTCACAGGGTGAGTTCCCCACCCTCTGAAGTGCGTGTCTTAGGGAGGCCTTGCCGCTTCTTGCTTTCCTGGGCCTGTTAACGTGTTGTCGTGGTAGCTGACGTCGGGCCTTCGTTCCCGCACCGGCCAGTCCATTGTCCGGGCTGCCCCTGGGAAGTACTCGTACAAGGCAGCTCCCTGCTGCGGAGGGCAGTTCCTGGACAGGGACTTGGCTGGGAGCTGTTTCAGCTCCAGTGAACAAGTGTGGGCAGCGCAGCTCCTGACGTGGACAGAAAGTGGACCGCGTGACTGTAGGCAAGAGATTGAGAGCGGCCAGAGACTGCAGCACCAGGATGAGACACGCATCTTCTAGAGGTGCACTTCTGAGAAGCCGTATTCGCAGCAGGAAGAACAAAGAGGGGCGGGCCCTCTGCTCTGCGTAGGAGGTGTTCTGTAAATGGAGAGCCAAGAGGAAGCAAAACTATGCACCTGCTTTTTTGCTTCTGGCTTCACCATCAAAGGGACTCATCAGACAGGAAAGGACAGATGGGACAACAATGTGGTATCGGGCAAATCAAAGCCAGAGACGAGTTTAATTAAGGGGTCAGTTGGCAGGAGCTCTGGCCTCCAAGGCTGGAAGACTTGGCAGGCTTGAGTGTGGACCAGTGAGAAATATGGGTGGGCGGCGGGGGAGGCTGGAGAGGGGCCAGCGGAGTGAGGGCGAAGGAAGCGCCAGGAACCCGTGAGCAGATCAGGGTCCTCAGATCATGAAATTCTCCAGTTTGACTCAAAATGCAGAGAATTCATTAACCATGGCCCAGAGGATAATTTTGAGTTGAGGGAGATTTGCTGGGGATGGAGACTTTTAGTTGAAAAAGCCATAGGGAGGTTTACCCACCACGGATACACTGAGCCTGCCACCAGCCTGCTCTTCGCTTTCTTGACATTTAGCGCATCTTGCTTTGTTCTCTCCTCTCCTGTCTCCCAGGAGAGTCAAGGGTAGCTTCCAGTCTGTTCCCGTGGCTCTGCTGGATGGGAGCATTTGGGGAGGTCCGTCCTCCCCCCAGCTACCGCCTTTGCACAGCGGATCTGGGCGAAATTCCTCTGACCCCTGCCTTTCCCTTCTGTCGGCTGATGGGGGTGGGGGAGGGTAGAATTTAGGTTAAGTCGTCTCAGAGGGCTGAGGTATGGAAATTACTTTCAGAAGGCTTAGCTGATCCCTTAAAGGTGGAACCAACTGAGAGGAAGAAGTTAAAAATGCCACGCTTTAAGGAATGTTTCTGCACCTCGTCCTGAAGATTAAGAGCCCCGGTGAACCTACAAGGATGAAAAGTGCAGAACGTGCACTCAGCAGATATTTCAGGAAACATACATGGGCATCACCGCGGTTGAAGTGTTGGAGTGACAAGGATGATTGGTTCCTGTCTGTAACTAGCCCTTATGCTGGGAGGGACGCTCCGTGAGGAGTCATCGTTCGTAAAACGGGCTAGATGGAAACAGAGCACATAGATTTTAAATTTGCTAGTAGCCGCAGTTATTTTTAAAGTAAAAAGGAACGGAGGAAATTAATATTAATAATACATTTTATGCAACCCAGTACATCCCAAATATCATTTCAACATGCACTCAATTATTTTTTTTCAATTGTTGAAATATTTACATTTCTCTTTTTCATACGAAGTCTTCAAAATCAGGTATGTGTTTTACACCTCCAGCACACGTAGATCCAGACCAGCCAGGTTTCAAGTGGCTGGTGGCTGCCACACTGGACGCCACGGAGCTGAGGGCTGAAACAGAGAGACACACAAGCTGCTGGGGAGCACCATAGAGGGCCCCCAACTCAGCCTGAGGACGCACAGGAGAGTGACTGTTATTCCAAGACACATCTACCCCGTGCTCACAGCATCCCTGCTTCCTAGAGGCAAGGATGCCCAGGCTGCATCAGCCCCACAGCATCGGGATCATCCTAAAAGTCTCCCTCTGGGTTTACAAGAGGAGCTCTCAGAGGGGCACCTGTGATCACTTAGCAAATGAGATGCAGGTTTATTGTCGCATTTTAAAAATTGTGGTAAAATACACATATCATAAAATTTACCACCTTACCCACTTTTAAGCGTCCAGTTCAGTGGTGTTAAGTACATTTACACTGTTGTACAACCATCACCACCTTCCAGTCACAGGACTCCTTTCATCTTGCAGGACAGAAACTGTATCCGATAAACCAACCTCCCCATCTCCCTTCTCCCCCTGGCCCCGGCCACCACCGTCACTTTCTGTCTGTGAATTTGCGTAGTCTAGGTACCTCGTGTAAGTGGAATCCTGCACCATTTGTCCTTTTCTGTCTGGCATATTTCACTTAGCGTAAGGTTCACCCATGTTGTAGCATGTATCAACTTCGTTACATTTTGAGGCAGAAAATATTCCATTGTATGGCTAGACCACATTCTGTTTATCCAGCCCTCCATGGATGGGCCCTTGGACCGCTTCCATCTTTGTACCCAGAAGTGGAATTGCTGGATCATATGGTAATTCTATTTTTAATTTTTTGAGGAAGTGTCATACTGTTATTGTCACATTTTTTTAAAACAGTGTTTTTCCAGCCAGGAGTTCTGTATAAAACTGTGAGCCCAACAAACACATGAAAGAATGCTCAACATCATTAATCATTAGAGAAATGCAAATCAAAACTACAATGAGATATCATCTCGCACCGGTCAGAATGGCCATCATCAAAAACTCTAGAAACAGGGGTTTCCCTGGTGGCGCAGTGGTTGCGCGTCCGCCTGCCGATGCAGGGGAACCGGCTTCGCGCCCCGGTCCGGGAGGATCCCACAT
>NW_021146602.1:22419-25000 GCF_002837175.3 Physeter macrocephalus
TACTGGAGAATGGACTTGAGGATGTGGGGAGGGGGAAGGGTAGTCTGTGACAAAGTGAGAGAGTGGCATGGACATATATACACTACCAAACGTAGACTAGATAGCTAGTGGGAAGCAGCCACATGGCACAGGGAGATCAGCTCGGTGCTTTGTGACCACCGAGAGGGGTGGGATAGGGAGGGTGGGAGGGAGGGAGACGCAAGAGGGAAGAGATATGGGAACATATGTATATGTATAACTGATTCACTTTGTTATAAAGCAGAAACTAACACACCACTGTAAAGCAGTTATACTCCAAAAAAGATGTTAAAAAAAAAAAACAAAAAAAACCTGTGAGCCCAGAGAAAGAAATGGGGAAATTTGATAAGTAACTCTTTTTTTTTCTCCTGCAGTTTCTGAACCACCCTCATCACAGCACACTTCTCTTATTCTCCTTCCCACTGTCTGATGAGAATGAAGTTTTTGACAAACTGAGTGTCATCACACAAGTGTCTGAAAGCCACAAGCCGAACCTTGGGGCGGGCTGCAGCCTCAGGACCTTGTCTGGGCAGGGATCCTCTGAGCTGGTCTCCAAGGAGGAAACACACTCAGCCGGGCACAGCGACCCCCTCCTTCTCACGCCTGCCTCTGAGGATGATCAGAGCAACCGACAAACGAGGGCTGAGACCAGCTGAGTGACCCCCAAGTTGAGAACCTCAGACGCGGGGACGACGTCCACGCCACCAAGGAGCTGGGTTTTAAAGGCTCACTTGGCGCAAATACTCCAATCTTGGGAGCTAGCCACCTTATAAAGGCCTCAGTGATTTGAAAAAATAGTTAGCCACTGAAGGTGTGATTTTCGGCCTCACGTGCTCCCGCATATAAAAAAGTTCCAGGGAATTCCCTGGCGGTCCAGTAGTTAGGATTCAGTGCTCTCACTGCTGGGGCCTGGGTTCAGTCCCTGGTCGGGGAACTAAGATCCCACAAGCCACACGGCCCAGCACACAAAACGAAAAACAAGTTTTAAATGGTGAGAAACAAAAATACTTAAAATGAGGAATAAAAACCAAGATGCTGTAAAACCTGACCAGAGAGTGCCAATAGACTGATGTGAAAAATGGCCTCGACTCAGAAGTAACCGTCAGCAAACAGTGTACATGTACAGAGTGCAGACTTTGTGGATTCTCAGGGACACTTTGACTGGATTTATTTTTCTACGCAGACACATTTTGTATATGTAGTGCTGGTGTTCAATTAAAGTCTTGTTCTCTGTTTAATCTGTGGGCGTTCGTTTAATGACACTACATCTGTGTGATTGTCAGATTCAACCAGGCTCTCGTGTGCCGTCTTTAATGTTCATTGATTCAGCGGATGTTCCTCAGTCCCTGCCTGCCGTCAACCAGGGACCGTGCCAGGCACAGGGGCCCCAGAGCATCTGGGAAGCCTCAGAGCATAGAAGGCCCTGGGCTTTGAATTCTACTTCGGACACTTACTATCCTGTAACCTCTCAGTTTCCTCATCTGTACCTGGGGATGTAAGGATTAGTGACACTTGGTGAAAAATGCCCACCCCAGTGCCAGCACTTAGTAGTCACTCAATACACGGTAGCTGGCCTTACCAGCTACACAATCTCATGGGTATGACTGACTTCACACACCTCGGTCAGCAACAAATGTCCTAGCAGACAAATAAAGCAGATCCATCAAAAGTCCCCAGAATAGAAAAACCACTGTTTGAAATAATTTGACATTTCTTAAAAGAGACAACATGGCGGAAAAGATCAGAAGTTTGTTGACCTGTTCAGTATCTTTAAATTTCTTTCAGTAATGTGAGGGAGAGATCACCGTGTTATAGGTTCTTAGCACCCCTGATTCTAATCTGGGGCTAGTCTTATGACAAGGGAGAAATTAATTCTCTTCCCCAGTTCAGCTCTTCCTCCCTGAAGGAGGCATGACAGGAGGGCTGTCAAGTTGTACATATGTAGATGCACCCGACTTGGGAGAGAAGGAAAGGAGATCCCCCATTATTCATCCAGTCCCTGCCTGAACCCCTCTTCATATGTTTGAGGAATCTCCATCTTGGCAAGTGTGAAGGGACTCAAAATGCCACCTGCTCATTTCCAGCCCCCTTGCTGCTGGACTATAGGCACATACCCGGGGCTCCAGCCCAGCTTTCAGTTGGAAGATGGGGAGGTGGGTGCAGGGCAGCAGTGGAGGCAGGGGTTCTGGTAGAAGCATCCAGTAGCCAGGGGGAACTAGCATCAGCCACAGACTAGGTCCGACTTGGACATTGTTCCTGCCTGCGTCCTCCCGAGGCTGTTCCTCCAACCCTTCCTGAGATTCTGTGAGCTCCCCAAGATCAGGATGAGACGCTCGTTTCCTGCTTCTATCAGCCAGAGTCACTTTCCAGTGGTTGCAACTAAAACCCCGAGCAGGCCTCCAAAAGCAAAACAGAGTGGATGTGGATCTCCCAGTCCTAAAATCCCACCCAGGTGGGCACAGGAGTAAGACAGGAGTGAGCCATCACATCTCTGCATGATTCCCCAAGAGAGGGATTTTTCAGCAGCACCTGTCCTCCAGGGCTGGGAGATCCTGGAGGCCTT
>NW_021146603.1:0-25000 GCF_002837175.3 Physeter macrocephalus
GGGGCTGAGATAACAGGCCCAAAGGATGCTCTACCCAGAAGAAGAGCCTGAGGGCCAGGGCCCTGACCCCTAAGGGCAGCGGCACTCAGCCCTACGGGGGCCGGGGAGCAGAAGCAGGCCCCGAGCCAGAGGTGGTCGCGGCCAGTCAGCTACCGCCACACGCGAATGCGGGCCCTGGGGCTGTGGGCCGCAGTGCAGACAGAATGCCAACGAGAGAATTCAAGACATAAGACGGACGGCCCCTGTGAACGGTCCACATGAAGGACACCATGCTGCCTGTGTAGGAAGGCCAACTTCACCCAGGGCCCCCTGAACGCAAGATCCAGCAGCTGAACGAAGCGCTTCCTTCAGTGGGGTCCGGAGCTCCCATCTCCAAATGCAGGGGTCAAATTCAATCCTCTTCATTTCTACCTACGAAATCCAAACCTCACATCGTGCATTAAGTCTCTACTAGAAAAGCCAATTCCCCTCCTCTAACTCACAGCATGCGAAGTCTATTCCTCAGCAACCCCTATAATTTTTAATGACCCGTGTGCCTAGGTCCCTACCAAATCCACCTGCTTTAGAAAAGAATGTGTTCATTAACTCATTTACTCAACAAATGTTTATTAAGCACGTAGGCCATCAGACACGATTTGAAGCACTGTGTGTACGAGACCGAACAAAGCATAGTTCCTGCCCCATGGGGGGCAGTAAGGCAATGCACAAAGCGGTAAGTGCCAGACCATCAGTGCAGTGGCAAAGCTCAGGGTTAGGGATGGAGCGTGTGGGCGAGTGGGCAAGGTGCTGGGTTATCCGGCAGCCTCTCTGAGGAGGGAACTTCTGAAAAGAGAACTCAGTGAGAGGCAGACCTGTGGCACATGGGGACATGATGTTTCAGGCAGAGCCGAGGCGTGGCCAGGCCTGAGCTGGGTGTGGCAGGAGCCAGGTGACAAGGAGTGGGGTCAGGACATGAAGTCACAGGGGCAGCAAGGACCTGGGCACAAGGGGCCTCATAAACTGCCTTAAGGACTTTGGCTTTTTTTCTGAGGGAGCTGAGAAACCATGGAGGGCTCTGAACAAAGCAGTGCATCACCCGAATCTGTGCTGACAGTCAACTGCAGAGCAGCTCAGCTCAGCTGAGCAGAGAGCAGGGAGGAGGTCTCTGGAATAACCCAGGCGAGACGACCCGGGGGGCTTACATGACAGCTGTAGCCAAGAAGGCCGTGAGAAGCAGTCAGGTTTGAGATCAATTTTTAAAGTGCCAACCGATCAAATTTGGAACGTGGAAGGAACGCAGAGACCACACAAGGAGCTCTGTCCTCAGCAACAGGAAGAATGGAGCTGCCTCTGACTGAGATGCAGCAGTGTATAAGCAGGTTTCACCATGTAAAAGTGGCTGTTTGGAAGGTCCTGCCAGGAGAAACACATTCAGGGCGTGTTGACAAGTGACCTAGTCGTGACACAGGATGAGATCACCCAGTGTACAGACCAGAGAGGAGGTGGGAGGACCAGCTCGAGGCATTCTAATTTGTGTAAGTTCGGGAGATGAGAAGGAACCAGCAAGGAGGCTGAGGAGAGCAACCACCAAGGTAAAAGGACAATCGACAGAGTTGTGTCCCAGTGCCACCCGGGGACAGCGAGTCAAGGAAGCCACGCGAGGCCCAGGCAAAGGCTGCCAACAGGGGGACTTGGCAATATGGTGTCACCTAACCCCAAGAGGAGCTGTTTCAGAGGCGAGGTGGGACCAAAAGCTTAGCTTGAACCAACGTTCGAGAGAAACGAGAAGAGGAGGAAGCAGTGATAGAAGCCCGCGATTCTTCCTAATCCTGGTATAAGAGGAAGCTAAGCCCTAGAAGGGGTAACGGTAGCTGGAGGGGTTGTACGTTGACGAGAATACTCTGAAGGGAAGATAAACCGAAGGCAAAACAAAAATATTAAAGCCACGGCCTGGGTCAGGCAAGAAAGAGTGGATCCAACACAAGAAATTAAGTAGATAATGGTTCACTGATACTACCCCACTAACAGCAACTGCTGTAGAGGATTTCATGGCACCTGATCATGCTAACTACATGTTTTTAAAAGCACATAGAATTACACTGTACAATCCCCGTTATTAAAAAAAAAATTACATTAATAGAACAAGGGGCCACAAAGAAACTGCTAAGTGTGCTTATCTTTGGGTGGTAGAATGATTTAGAGTTTTTGTGTTTTTTTTGCGGTACGCGGGCCTCTCACTGTTGTGGCCTCTCCCGTTGCGGAGCACAGGCTCCGGACCTCACGGGCCCAGCCACCCAGTGGCATGTGGGATCTTCCCGGACCGGGGCACGAACCCGCGTCCCCTGCATCGGCAGGCGGACTCCCAACCACTGCGCCACCAGGGAAGCCCCTGATTTAGAGTTTTAAGATGTATTTTTACATTTTTTTCCAACCATTCAGAGAGCATATTTATATGTCATTGGTTCCGCTAAAAAAAAAAATTACAAAAACCATTTTATTGCACATATTAGGTAAAAAAAAAAAAAACAAAAAACCTTTTTTCACCAGAAAATACAAATAAGCGAAGAGACTAAAACTCATCTATATTACAAAAACCATTTTATTGCACATATTAGGTAAAAAAAAAACACAAAAAAACTTTTTTCACCAGAAAATACAAATAAGCGAAGAGACTAAAACTCATCTATAACGCCCGGGATAAGCACTACTAGCCCGCCGCTAGGTTATTCTTCTCCGACTGAGGAGGTGGCGTCTGAGCAGAGATGCGGGCGGCAGATCTCTGCGGGAAGGTGTTCCGGGAGGAGGGCGCGGGCAACGCGAAGACCCCGGGGGCGACAAGCCTTAGCCAGCTGAGGGCTGCAAGTGGGCGAGGGAGGGGAGTTGGAGGCGGCCGCACGCCGTGGCGCCGCAGGGCTCCCTGGCCGACGCGTCTGACAAGTCACTCTCCCTCGACACCTTTCCCCACACCTGCGCGGGACACCTCGCGCGAAGAAGCAACGCCGCGCCATCCCCATGCTGCGGAGAGGGTCAGGCATCGAACCCGGACCACCAAACCAAAAGAAAGCAACAGACCTGACTTGAATCCCGCGCAGGAAAAACAATGCGAGGCGCCCCGCGGCCCCACGGCCCACTCACCAGGAGGAACGGGCCGGCCCGCAGCGGGCCCGCAGCGCCCCCGGCCGCCGCCGGCCCCCCTCACGACCGACCGGTCCCGGCGCCGAGCCCGTCCCGTCCCACAGCCAGCACCGCTCGGGGCCTCCCTCCCCGGCGCCCCGGGCCCCCGCCGGGGGGACTCCAGGGGGAACCGAGGCCGGGGCGCAGGCCATAAGACCCCCGGCCCGTCGTCCCCGCCGCGCCCACACCTACCCCGGGTCTGGGCCGCGTTTCTCCACGTCGAGCTGGGGCTAGGGCTGGGGACCCGGCCCAGACGGCGCCGTTCCGCTCGACACATCCGGGGCCCTGCCGGAGGAAGCGGCGGCGCGCCTGCTACGGCGAGCCGGAAGGGACGCGCGCCGCGCGCTCGCAGCTGCGCGTTGGCGCCCGGCGTGACGTCAGCGGCGCGGGAGGCGTGGAGACGGCGGCGAGAGCTAGATCGGCAAGGCGAGGGCGCGGGCCGATCGGCCGGCGGCGGAGCGGACGCCGGGTTTGTGGAGAGCGTAGGTTGCCCTGGGGGCGCTGCGAGGACGAAGGCGCGGGTGTGCGCTCGCTCCTCCCGCCGCAGCGCCTATTGCGCGCCGGCTGCTGGCCTCCGGAGGAGGTCTCGGCAGCCCGCGGGGCCGCCCATCCCGAGGGGGCGGGGGCGGCTGCCGGCGCTGTGGGCGGGGCGAGGGGCGGGCAGGCGGGCTGGCGGAGCAGGAGGAAGGGGCAGCCGGAGGGCGGAGTGAGGAGGCGGCGCAGAAAGGGGGCGGGAGCCGAGGAAGTCATTCCTCAGAACCAGACAAACCGTGCGTGGAGACGGGGTGTCCCCTGGTAACTGTTACCCAGCTCAGCTTCGGCTGCTCGCTGCTCAAAGCCAATAAACGGGAAGCAAGAGTCAGGAGAAAGGAAAGGTACTTTAATCAGAAAAGCCGGTAGTCTGGGGAGGAGGTGGACTCGCGTCCAGAGATCAACTCCGAGGATTCTGCTCAGCCGTGACAGTTTTTAAAGGGAAAAAGGGGGGAGAATCTCATGCAGTCATCGAAGCAGGAGGGGGGGTTCTGCGTCCTTCTCCATTGCGTGCACGCTGGCTGACTCTTCAGATGTTATCTTGCCTCAGTGATCTGCCTGCAGGATTGCTAAGGGGGCTGCTGGGGGCAGAAAGCTGGTCATTCTTTAACTGCTTAATTCTTCATTCTGACTTCTTTTAATCTAGGGAAAGAATCAACAGGTTAGGCGAGGCATGTGTGCACTCAGGAGAGCACAAGTCAGGAATTAGGTTAAATCGCCTAGTGATCTCATTCCTATAATTAGGTTCTTTCAAGGTTAGAGGGGAACAGAAATGGGCAAACAGGGAAGAGGCAAACGAGCTGCTTTCATAAAGAATGGAGTTGGACCACAGACTCACACTATATGCAAAAGTGAACTCAAAATGGATCAAAGATCTAAATGTAAGTGCTAAAATTACAGAACTCTCAGAAGGAAACATAGATGCAAATCTTCAGGATGTTGGATTAGGCAGTGGTTTCTTATGACACCAAAAACAGAAGTAACAAAATAAAAAATAGGTTGGACATCATCAAAATTAAAAACTTGTGCTTCAGATGACACCATTAAGAAAAGACAACCCAGAGAATGAGAGAAAATAGCTGCAAATCATATACCTGATAAGGGACTTGTATCCAGAATAAAGAACTTGCAACCGAAGAGTTAAAAGGCAGCTAATTTTAAAATGGGCAAAAAGGATGGATTAACAACAGGGTCCTACTGTACAGCACAGGGAACTATGGTCAGTATCCTGTGACAAACCATGGAAAAGAATAGGAAAAAGAATATATGTATATGTGTATAACTGAATCACTTTGCTCTACAGAAGAAATTAACACAACATTGTAAATCAACTATAGTTAAAAAAAATTTTTTTAATGGGCAAAGGACTTGCATATATGCCTCAAAAGAGGATGTACAAATAGGCCCATGAAAAGATATTCTACGTCATTAGGGATCGGGGAAATACAAACCAAAACCACTAGGATGGCTTGAATCAAAAAGTCAGGTAGGGCTTCCCTGGTGGCACAGTGGTTAAGAATCCACCTGCCAATGCAGGGGACACGGGTTCGAGCCCTGATCCGGGAAGATCCCACATGCCGCAGAGCAATGGAGCCTGTGCACCACAACTACTGAGCCTGCTCTCTAGAGCCCATGAGCCACAACTACTGAGCCCGCATGCTGCAACTACTGAAGCCCATGTTCCTAGAGCCCATGCTCTGCAACAAGAGAAGCCACTGCAATGAGAAGCCTGCGCAGTGCAATGAAGAGTAGCCCCAGCTCGCCAAAACTAGAGAAAGCCCACGTGCAGCAACGCAGACCCAAGGCAGCCAAAAATAAATAAATTAATTAATTTTTAAAAAGACATCGTTTAAAAAAAAAAAAAAAAGTCAGGTAACTGCATCTTTATCTTGGATAGCTCTGAATGAGCCTGTGTGAGCCCCGAATGTAATCGCAAGTGGGAGTTGAGGGAGATTTGACTCCAGAAGAAGTAGGAGAGGAGATGAGAGAAGCAAGAGGCTGGACAGGTACGACTGCTGGCTGTGGGCTGTGATGCAAGGAATGTGGGTAGAAGCTGAAAAGGACAAGGAGATGAATTCTCCCCTGGAGCCTCCTGCCAGCACCATGATTTTAGCTGCATGAGACCCATTTTGGACTTCTGGCCTGCATGACTCTAAGATAATAAATCTGCGTTGTTTCAAGCCAAAAAAAAAAACAACAACAACAAGGTAACAACAAGTGCACAAGGCTCTGGCAAAATCGGAAACCTCGTACACTGCTGGTGGGAATTTAAAGTGATGCAGCCTCTTGAAAAAAATGGTTTGGCAGTTGCACAAAAGAGTTGTTAGGAGTTAACATATGACCCAGGAATTCCACTCCTAAGTATATACCCAATAGAATTAAAAACACACAGCCACATGGAAGTGTGTATGAAAATATGCTTAGCAGCATTACTCATAATTCCCAAGAAATGTAAACAACCCAAATATCCATCAACTGATGAATAAACAAAATGGCATATCCATATAATGGAATATTATTCAGCCAAAAAAAGGAGGATGAAATATTGACACAGGCTACAGCATAGATGAACCTTGAAAAAAACATTACACTACGTGAAAGAAGCCAGACACAGAAGGCCACGTATCACATGATTCCATTTATATCACATGTACAGAACAGGCAAATCCATAGAGATGGAAAGTAGATTGCTGGTTTCCAGGGGCTGGAGGGAGGGGATTGGAGTGACAGCAGCTGGATGCAGGGTTTCCTTTCAAGGCTGATGAAAAAGGTGAAATTAGGTAGTGCTGATGGTTGCACAACTTTGTGAATTTACTAAACACCACTGGATTGTGCACTTTGAAAGGATGAGTTTTGTGGTACGTGAATTATATCTCAATCAGAAATCCATCTTAAAAATGAAATGCATGCTAAAGTGATCAGCAAAATGCAGATCCAAATATCCTCTGTGATATTAAACACACAGAAAATTCTAAAGAGAAAGAAAAACTTGACTATAAAAGGGAGACAGGAGAGGGACATGAAAGGGGATAAAATTAGTTGGATGAAAGAGGGGAGTGATTTCATGTTTCTAAGTACTGGTAGGGAGGCCCTTTCAGTCTTCACTCCACCCTCCTACTTAGCAAAGTTGGAAAGTTAAAAACTACACCTGCCAGATTCCTTGGAGGTCAGAGCCCCAGCCAAGACTTGGGCCCCTCCCACTTGCTGCATCTGTGCATGACTGGGGGTGGCGGGGAGGTGCCCTCCTTCCTGCTCCTCCTGGCTGCACTTGCTGACAAATATGAGTTGACAAATTTGAGTCTCTCCTGTAAGGGAGGTCCAGTGGTGGGTGGCTTCTTGACCTGAATCCCTGACCCTGGACGCAGCTCTGGGCCTGCCATAGCACCTCTCCAAGTGTGGGGCTGTTGGGGGTCCTGGGTCCTCCCATCCCTCTCGGCTCCAGAGGCAGCATCAGCAACTGGAGGTGCCTTGGGGGGTCAGTTCTGTTTTGTTTTGGAAGTCATTCCAGGAGACCCAGTCCAAACCAGGTTCTTAGGCCCCTCCAACAATGCACAAGCCCCAAACTTCCTGTAGAAAATGTCTGCCCAACTAAATCTGCAGAGTGGTTTCCGTTTCCAGAAGCAGACTGTAACATTTTCCCTCTTAGACCCTCTCAAACTGCAGTTTCAATACACACAGATCAAAACTGCTTAAATGTAAGCTTTAAAAACTGTGAACCGGGGCTTCCCTGCTGGCGCAGTGGTTGAGAGCCCGCCTGCCGATGCAGGGGACACGGGTTCGTGCCCCGGTACGGGAGGATCCCACGTGCCGCGGAGCGGCTGGGCCCGTGAGCCGTGGCCGCTGGGCCTGCGCGTCCGGAGCCTGCGCTCCGCAACGGGAGGGGCCACAACGGCGAGAGGCCCGCGTACCGCAAAAAATAAATAAATAAAAAACAAAACCTGTGAACCGCTATATTGTATACCTGCAACTTATAGAATATTGTAAACCAACTATACTTCAATTAAAAAAAAAACGCTTAAATGATTTTCCCACTGTTTTCTTGGATGGTCGATTCCTGGGCATACCTTCCGTTGGCCTCACGCTGGCCCATGCGGGAATCCGCGGGGCAGCCGGGAAAGGCTGGCATGGTGCGCCGCCAAGCTCCTCCCTCAGCCGGGGGGACTGGGGCGCGGCACGGAGGCGCCAGCTCAGGCTCCGCTTGCCATCCTGCGTCGGGGGATTCGGTGCTTTTCTGTTTTTGTTTTGTTTTGCTTTTTATTTATTTATTTGTTTTTGGCTGAGTTGGGTCTTCGTTCGAGCGGGGGCCGCTCTTCGTTGCGGTGCGCGGGCTTCTCACTGCGGTGGCTTCTCTTGTTGCGCAGCACGGGCTCTCGAGCACAGGCTTCAGTAGCTGTGGCTCGCGGGCTCTAGAGCGCAGGCTCAGTAGCTGTGGCGCACGGGATTAGTTGCTCCGCGGCATGTGGGCTCTTCCCCGACCAGGGCTCGAACCCATGTCCCCTGCATTGGCAGGCGGATTCTTAACCACTGCGCCACCAGGGGAGCCCTGCTTTTCTGTTTAAATCAGCCAGACTCAGTCTCAGTTGCTGACAGCTGAGACCCCGACTGTGCCAGCACCTGACTCTAACTTTTTCCTGAGTGTGCTTTCCCACTCAGGGAAGGGGCACGAGACCCAAAAGAAGGCCGGCCCCAAGATCAGGTTTACTCCCTGGTGTTGTGGAGAGTGGGGGAACAGGCATTGTCATATGATACTGGCAGGGATCCAAGGAAACACTTCTACGGCGGACAGGGGCTGGCAGAAGTAGGTAGGCGTTAGAAACCCGCCAGACCACCGAGTCTGCATCTAGGGATGCTCACACGTGGACAAGGATGTATAGGGATGGTCACCGTGTGCAGAATCAAAGGCTGGACACATGTCCACCAGCAGGCTGAGTAGTATGGACTGCGTACACTGTGGGCCACCAGCAAGAACGACACAGACTTCTGTGATGGCAAAGACCACCACCGTCTGTGTGAAGACAAGGGTCAAACATGCTCTTATATGCACAGAGATCTCTGGAAGTCACAAGAAAAAAATAAGAGTAGGGGCCTATGGAGAGATACTGGGAATTAGGGAGGGAGGGCAACTTCTGTTTTTTTGTCCTCTGATTGTTTTTCCAAGTACATATTTCATTTTATTTTATTTTTTTTGGCCGTGCCACGCAGCATGCAGGATCTTAATTCCCCGACCAGGGTTCGAACCCACGCCCCCTGCAGTGGAAATGTGGAGTCCTAACCACTGGACCACCAGGGAATTCCCTCCAAGTACATATATTATTTTAAAATATCACATACCCATGGATCCTCCACGGTGATTTAAATGAGTCACCCAGGGACTTCCCTGGCGGTCCAGTGGTAAAGAAGCCGCCTTCCAATGCAGGGGACGTGGTTCGATCCCTGGTAGGGGCACTAAGATCCCACAGGCTGTGGGGCAACTAAGCCCACGCGCCACAACTACTGAGCTCACGCGCCTCAACTAGAGAGCCTGTGTGCCACAAACTACAGAGCCCACGCACCCTGGAGCCCACGTGCCACAACTAGAGAAGAGAAAACCCACACGCCACAACTAGAGAGAAACCCCCGCACTGCCATGAAAGATCCCCCACAGGCTGTGGGGCAACTAAGCCCACGCGCCACAACTACTGAGCTCACGCGCCTCAACTAGAGAGAGAAAACCCACGCCCCGCAACTAGAGAGAAGCCAGCGCTCTGCGAGGAAAGATCCCCCATGCCTCAACGAAGATCCCGTGTGCCGCAACTAAGACCCCGTGCAGCCAAAAAAATAAATACACAAACAAAATAAATAATTTTTTTTTTTTAAAGAAAGGAGTTTGTTCTTTGCTAAAAAAATAAAACAAGACTCACTCACTAGTTGCCTGGAGTCACACTTGGGAATTGTCTACACTTTGACCCTGAAACCAAGACCATGTAACCTTTCATGGGGCGAACCCCACGATCCCAGCAGTTCTTAGGTTACTTTCTGCCCTGGGCAGTGACTTAAAAAGCCCTATCACGGGTAAAATTAACATGCTTAAAGCCAAGCCCCAATATTTCTCCTTCAAGCCCATCCTGTTCCTCATCACGCCACCTGTTAATGGCCCAGCTAGCTCATCAAGTCCTGAAACCCAAAGCCCAAGTCAGCCTCGAACCCTCCCTCGGGTCCCAGCCCCAGGCCACCGGGCAGCGGCAACCACTCGCCACGGTTTCTTGGAGCCAAAGGCACACCCCACTTGGTCTCTCCCCCACGTCGCTGCCAGTCTTCCCGATTCTACTCGCCCCACCCGCTCTGTTCTCCGAAAGGGAGTGCTCCCTCGAGGAGATTTGCCCAGCCACGTTGTACACACGTGTGCAACCCACCACGCGGCATTTGCACATACATCACACGTGCGCACGTACCCATGCAGACACATCACCTACGATCACGTCACATAAATACACGTGCACAAACTGCTCACCCACCACACGTGCGCCCACGTGGGCACACACATACCACACAGCATGTGCACGCGTGCGTCCCACGTGCGCACACACCACGCGTCTCCTGCAGCAGACTTGCCGACTGCCTGCCCCCCGCCTGACCCCTCTTCCCTGGTAACAGAGCTCGCCTTCTCTGCAGGGCGCCACTTAATAAAAGCATTTCCCTGCCCCCCTTGCAGCTGGACGTGACCACGTGACACGCCTCTGGCCAGCGAGGGGGATGAAGTCGCTGGCGGGACGTCCAGGAGGGCTCGCCACCGGACGGTCAACGATGTGCCCCTTCCTCCCGCCCGGAACGCAGACGGCGCCAGGGATGCACGGACCGGGACGCAAGCCGCGTGCTGCAGGGGGCCAGCTGGACCCCCAGACGGAGCCCGTGTCCTCCAGCGCTGGGGACTGATACCGCTGGCCCGCCGGCCCCGTCCTGGTCTGCGCCGCTCGCCGGGCCGCCGAGCCCCACCCTGACAGCCTGACGGCCAGTCCCGCCAGGAGCCGCCCGCCGTCCCGCCCGCTCCAGCCCCCGGCCAGGCGCGCGCCCCCGCCAGGTCACTCGTTCGCACCGCTCGGTCTGCTGCTGACAGCGCGCGGTGCTCCTTGCACCTCTCTCGGTGAAAGGCCCGTGGAAGAGCCCGAGAAAAAGGTAAAAGAAGTGACTAAGCAAGGTTTGTACTTATTTAATAAGAAAATCGCTTCTTTAAAAAAATAGTGTCTTTACGTGCCGAGTTGTGTGTAGTCAACGCGCGAGCCGAAAATAGACTCGCGGCAGGTTGTCCCCGTGACGGAAACTCCGAGTGATGCAGGTCTCAGGCTCCTGAGGCGAGGAAGCCGCGCGCGGGCCGTCCCGTCGGGGCGAGGCACGCCGCCGGCAGCAGGCTGGCGGGTCCCGGCGTGCATGCCGTGGGCCAGCTCAGTCACTGTCCCCGTCCCCGTCGCTGCCTTCCAGGGGGCGGGGGACCTGCAGAGCGAGAGAGCAGACGGGAAACGGCTGTTGGGGCGCGCTGTGCCCGGCGAGGGCCCTCCCCTGCGCGGGCGCTGCCCGGGGCGAGGCTCAGCCTCACCCCGGCTCTCTCTTCACTGACTCAAGAACCTGCCTTGAACGGGCAAAGCCAGGGGCTGGGGACCAGAGGGGGTCTTCGTCGGGCTCCTTCAGATCCCCAGAGGCTTCGGTGGCCTTGGGGACATGAAACCGAGCTACTGCAAAGCTGGTCAAGTACAAGCCCCTGGGCGCTATATAAAGACGGCAGACGGTCAGAGGCCTCTCTCTGTCTGTGGGAATCAAGCAGAGAGCAAGCCTGGCCCCCAGGTCCCATCCGGACACGCGCTCCGTTTGGCCTCACAGTGCTGGGAAAGTTCACCACCACCACCATTTAGGGGGGACTATTTCACACACAAGCCTGGAACCCTGGAACCCGTCTCTCCTGAGAAAAGGTCAGCGCCGACGGCGCGCAGGCGCGCCCTCCACCGGCTGCCGCTGGGCCGCAGGGGCCCTCCCCGTGGAACAAGAGGTCTGCCGTCTCCCTGTCTCCACCAAGTCCTGCGTCCTCCCCGACGCTGCCTGGAGGTCACCAGCCGACCTGCAACCCCTGCCTTCCTCCCACCTGGCTCCCCGTTACCGGCATGCACGTGGGTTTACACGCCCGGCTGGGGAGGAAGGACAGTGTTTTTCTGGATACTGGGAAGAAATCGCCCAGAGCTCCAGGTGGGGATCTCACCCTTCGACAGCCAGCCTGCTGGGACACCATGAGAGAACATGGGCTTTGGGGACCTCCCTCGCCCCAGGATAAAGAATTGAGAACTAAAGTAAAATGTTAACTTTTAGCTCCAGCACCTCCAATCGCGGATGCTCTCCTTCTAACGTAGCCTGGCAGTTAACTCACAGATGGATCACACTTTGAGCCAGGTCCCTGGTCGGTACCGGACAGCAGGGCCCCGGGAGAGAGGGGCCGAAGGCACAGCCCGCAGCGGCCTGCGTCCCCTCCCAGACGGAGGAGGGCACCGCGGGCCGGGACAGGAACGCCGCCCAGAGGGCGAGGAGAACGACGCTTGGCCGCTCGGCGTCCCTGGCGCCTGCCAAGCGACCCCATGTTCTGGAGCCAGGTATGTGCCAAGTGACCAGCAGCATCAGCCAGAGGAGGACGTCCTACTGGCACCTCCACCTCACACACGGGAAGCCGGCCGCCGGGCACGTCCCTCACCCAGCGTCACTAAGCGCAGAGCAGGGGAGCTGGCCACCAGGTCCTATGCCCTGGCCCGGCTCCTCCCACCGTTGTGACCCCGGGGCAGCGACCGGCCTCTCGGTGCCTCAGCTTGCTCGTCTACACAGTGGGTACGGTGACAGGGGGCAGAGTGGGTTTAAGCTTAGCCACGGACAATGACAGATGTGGACAAGTGCTTGGCTGAGCTCCCGGAAGGGCCAGCGCCAGCCCCCATGGCTCCCCTGACCCCCAGCCCCCGTGGCCCCAGCCCCACCTTAGTGCCCGGGCTGGCGGCCGCGTGGGCAGTGGCGCTGAAGTCATGCATGGGCAGGGTGCTCAGCCACTGGGCCATGGACCTCTCGTGGCGCTCGGTGCTGATGATCGTGGGGTAGATGTGCTGCTCCTTGAAGGCCGTGACCTCAGCCTCCTCCCGCGCCCAGTCCAGCGGCTCGTGCAGCCCGTCGTGGCCGAAGCGCTGGTTGTACTTCTCGAAGTGCACCCGCTCCAGGACCAGGCCGAGCCCCGGCGCCTTGGGCACGTCCACCTTGGCCTCCCCCCAGCAGCGCTCCAGCACGCTCTCGGGCGCGTAGCCCTTGACGATGGCCACCACCAGCCCCACCATCTTCCTGATCTGGTGCGTCATGAAGCTCTGGCCCTTGACCTTGATCACCGCAAACTCCATGCCTTCGCGCACGAAGGGCTCCTCGCAGAACATGTCGAGGATGTAGCGCCGGGCGCTGGGCTCGCGGGGCCCCTTCTGGGAGGTGAAGTTGTGGAAGTTGTGGGTGCCCCTGTAGCAGGCCAGGAGGCGGTTCACGCGCCCCAGCGTCTCCGCACGCAGCCGGTACGTCTCGTCCTGCGCGTCGTGGTCCTTGTGGGCGAAGGCGAACGTGGGCAGCATGTAGAAGTAGGTCCTGGCGTCGCACTTGTTCTTGGAGTTGAAGCCGCCCGTGACCCTCTTCAGTCCTGGGGGCAGAGGAGGTGATGAGGACAGACTGACGACACCCTGAGCAGGTCTGAGCGCCGGCACCTCACCTGCCGATCCCGGACGAGCCCGAGGGGGCCCTGGCTCCGTGCGCTAAACCCTCAGCTAAACCCTGTCAAACAAACCCCGGGGTCGGCCAAGGTGCGGGACATCCTGCTCTGGCCTCACGGATCCCGGGGGACCCACGCGGACTAAAGCACCAGCCGGTGACCCCGACCCAGAAGCCTTGGATCAGAAGCCATCCTGCAGGTGAGGCCAGGGACAGCGGTGTGTTCAAACAGCAAAAGAAACTGGAAACAACTTAAAAAGTCCAGCAACAGGGAAACGAGCGACGGCTCTTAGACATTTGCAGAATGAACCGAAAGCAGCCCCGCCGAGCACCCCCTGTGCCTGGCCAGGGCTCCCGACAGCCTTCTTAACCGCTAAGTGAAAAAAGAAAAGCAAAATGCAGAACTACGTGTGTATTTCTCTTTGTGAGAGAAATACAAACACACGGATTATGTCTGTATTTGTATAGGAAATTTCTGAAAGAATCGCCACAACTGTTGGGGGGGGGGGCGCTTTCTGGGAACGGGGGACCACGAAGCGCCTTGTGGCCCTGGGTGCTCCGTGCTGCGCGGCTGTCCTCACGCTGAAGTCAAGACTGGGTCGCGAGGACTCAGCCTCACAAGGAGCTGACTTAAAGGCCAGCTTTGGCTTCGTGTTACAAGGACTGATTCGGACCGACCGCCCCGGGGCTGCCAGTTCAAGGCTGCATCTGTGCCGCCTTTCCCGTCTTCTGTCTCTGCTGTCGTGTGTGAGTTGGGGTAATCTTATTTTTGTGTTTTGTCTTGCTTTAAGAATCCAATTTCACCGACACAGAGCATCACAGGTATGCTTTGTGCACCTAATTTCTGTCGTGCGGAACATAACTGCTGAGAAAGGGCTGAAAGGGGCCGGCAGCCGACCACGCGGCTGGGCTGTTAATGAGGGAGACACAGCCTTGCTGTGTCATGTTATGTAAGCAGTGATAACGGCTGCGAATTGTGTAGGGCTTGGTATTATTTTAGCCAAAGTGGGGAAAAGCGGCAAGCGCGAGAGCATTCCCGCGGAATGAATGTTGAGAGGCATCACGTGGGACTTTAAGAGGACTGGCTCCCAGAGAAGGTCTTCAGGAGGGAATTATCCTCCCCGGGCAGAGAAAGACCACAGGATAATGGAAATAAAACCGTGTTATGCCAATAATAAATGCAGAGCCTTCCCTGGCGGTGCAGCGGTTAGGACTCCGTGCCGCCAGCGCAGGGGGCGCGGGTTCCATCCCTGGTCGGGGAACGAGATCCCGCGTGCCGTGCGTGCGGTGCAGCAAATAAATAAATAAATAAAAATTTAAAAAATAAATTCAATAGTGGGCAAAGTAACCAAAAACAACGGTTGTGACTTTGTGTTGAGAACCCTATTTAGACCTGTACCAAACGTTCGTGGCAGTTTCTTTTTGTAACAGCCCCAAACTGGAAACACCCGCAGTGTTCCCCACCAGGTAACTGGATAAACAACTGGAGACCATGCAGCAATGGGAAGCAACAAACCGGATACACCCGACAACGTGCAGGAATCTTTAACCAGGCTCAGTGAAAGAAGCCATTCCATACGATCCTATTTACATAAAACTCTAGAAATACGAAGCAATCTACAGTGAAAGAGAGCAGATCAGTGGTCGCCTGGTGGGGAACGGGGTGGGAAGCACGTGGGGAGGGTTACAATCTTCTGCAGATGACAGAGAGGGTGACTCTCTCAAGTGGGCTGGTTTCACAGGTATGCACACATATCGCAACTTTTTAATTGTACGATGAACTACGCAGTTTACCGTACACTGGTTATACTTCAACTTTAAAAAGCATTTAAAAGTGTTTTTAATTCTCTGGTTAAAGAAAAAATGACACTGTAGCGTGCGGGCGATAACACAGGCAGACCTAAAATAAAATACACGTCACGACAGCAGGACAGGTGCGAGTGCGTGGCTGCAGGTGTTAGGTGCGTGCAAGGTGGCCTGGCTTCACGTGAAGGCAGCTGTGGTAACCGGCCCATGGATGCTCTGACCCCAGGGCTGGCAAACAGTGGCCAGAACCACTGCCGTTCCTGTACAACTTCTGAGCTAAGGCTGAAAGGGCGGTTAAAAAAAAGAAACAAAGGAGAAGAATATGCAACAGAGACAGTAATCTGTGTGGCCACAAAGCCTCAGAGACTTTACTCCCTGGCCCTCTACAGAAGGACTTTGCCAGCCCTTTTGCTTTAAGGGCCGGCAAAGCAATCACTACAAAACGCCGTAGCGAGTCATCGCGTTAGCTAAGCAAGGTGATAGTGAAATGCAATGGTTAGAAACATCAATTAATCCAAAAGGAGGGAGAAAAAGAAGAGGGAAGCAAATAACAGACGGGACAGAGAGAAACAGAAGGCAAGAAGAGCTACCCCCAGCCACCCCGGTACCACATTAATTATCAACGGCACATATATGCCACTTAAAAGGCAGAGAGGGTCAGACTGGAAATCCCATTATCAGGCCTGTGACAATAGGGAGTCATAGCCCCTGTTTTAATTGTATCAAATCTGGACTTTCATATCCAAGCGTTTGGTTGAAACAAGGCACACGTAGCACCAAGATGCTGCACCGAGGGCCTTTCCAAGTCTGGCTGGCTGGCTGTGTCCCTTTCTGAAGGAGGTGGGAACACTGAACCCTTTCTCACACCTGACTCGCAACCACTCTTGTTATCTTAGCTCCGCAACAGAGAAACTCGGTGAAAGAAGAAATTCCGTGTCCCTGTGAGACCGGCCACCGCCCAGTGCGCAGCCCAGCGCTGCAAGGCTTACCCAGTATCCGAATGTGAGACGGAAGGTGGCTGTTAATCTTTTCTAAAAGGTCGTCAATCAGCCACACCTTCAGGGACACAACCTGGCCGGCCGCAGACACACCCTGCAAAGGAAGCAGACATGGGAGGGCCAGCTGGGCCTTGCACTTGGAGCACGACACTCTGCACCTTTCCGTGGAGGAATTCTGCTTTTAGAAGTGCATCTGAAGGGAATAATCAGATACAAGAACAGTGCTCTATACACCAAGGGAGTGAGTGCCACATAACTTATGAAATATTACAAGTGAACTTCAGAGCCCAACAAAACATGGGAACAAATACATGCAATCCTGCAGATAGGAGATAAAGTCCCACCTTGGATGTGACTCTCAAGGACTTCGGAAAAAAGAAAATGCAACTTAGATGACAGAACTCTGGAGCTGAGCAAGGAAGAGGTCACCATCTGAGTCACAACAGCAGGTATCCTGTGGGGATGGGGTGCTAGTGACACAGGTAAAACTGATCGAGCTCTGCACTCAAGAAGAGTACGGTTTGGCTTCCCTGGTGGCGCAGTGGTTGAGAGTCCGCCTGCCGATGCAGGGGACGCGGGTTCGTGCCCCGATCCGGGAAAATCCCGCATGCCGCGGAGCGGCTGGGCCCGTAAGCCACGGCCGCTGAGCCTGCGCGTCCAGAGCCTGTGCTCCGCAATGGGAGAGGCCACCACAGTGAGAGGCCCACGTACTACAAAAAAAAAAAAAAAAAAAAAAAAAGAAGAGTACGGTTTACCACTTGTATGTTATACCTTTTTTCTAAAAGCAAGTTTTCATAAAAGGCAATATGGCAGTAAGGTCTGGGGGAGGGGGGGGTGTGATTCGGAAGGTGGACGAGGAGGGCCTGGGATGCGGGCAGAGACCCACATGTTGACCTGAGTGGAGCTTACCCAAGCGTTCACTGTAGAATCACCCGTTTCACTTTATACTGACACTGTATGCACCTTTCTGTTTACTACAATCATACTTTCTAAAGAGATTTTTTTTAATGTAAGCAAAGAAGATAAGAGTACCGTGTAACACATGTAACACTCCTGCTGAAAAATTTCTCTAGTCTGAATCTAGTCATGAGAACAATCAGACAAATACAGACTGAGGACGTTCGTCAAAATAACTGGCCTGAACTATCCAAAAACATCACATCAGGAAGGACAGAAAGGAGGCGAGGAGACCATTTTAAAGGAAACTCAAGGTGGCGTTTGAGTTTGAGTTTAAAGGAAACTCCCTGGTGGCGCAGTGGTTACGAATCCGCCTGCCAAGCAGGGGCCATGGGTTCGAGCCCTGGTCCGGGAAGATCCCACATGCCGCGGAGCAACTAAGGCCGTGCACCACAACTACTGGGCCTGCTCTCTAGGGCCGGTGAGCCACAACTACCGAGCCCGTGTGCCACAACTACCGAAGCCCGCGTGCCTAGAGCCCGTGCTCCGCAACTAGAGAAGCCACCGCAATGAGAAGCCCGCGCACTGTAACGAAGAGCAGCCCCCGCTCGCCACAACTAAAGAAAGCCCACGTGCAGCAACGAAGACCCGACACAACCAAAAAAATAAATTAATGAAAGAAATAGAAAAAAAATTTTTGAATTAAAAAAAAAAATGAAGGAAACTCAAAAGACGTGACAACTGAATGGAACCATCAACCCTAGGCTAGACACAGGATCAATAAGAAACGGTGTATCAGTGTTAAATTTCCCAAGGGTGACAGCTACACCGAGCAGTTGCCAGAGGACGCCACTGCTCATGCGACATATTTTGGGGTGAAGGGTGATGACGCCTGCAACTTCCTCTCAAATGGTTCCATTCAAAGGCACAAAAAGGAGAACAAATATGGCAAAAGTTTAACACTGCCGAGTCTAGGGGAAGACTAAGGGTGTTCATGCATTGCTCCTGAGACTTCCGGAGGTCTGAAGTTTTTCCAAATAAAAAGTTGGAGAGATTTTTGTGAAAAAGAAGAAAGACAAAAAATAAACTGGTGAGATGGAACACAGGCCGAATCCACTGTTCCCCAGGCAGACACCCTCCAACACACAGGCATCTGGCCACGAGTGGCTACTGAGGGCATAAAATGGCTGTTCTGAAATGAGGTCTCAAAGTCTCAGTACACGAAAAAGGAACGGAAATACATCTCATTGCTAATCTTTTTATATTGATTACATTTTTTTTTTTTTTTTTTTTTTTGGCTGTGTTGGGTCTTCGTTGCTGCGCGCGGGCTTTCTCTAGTTGCAGCGAGCAGGGGCTACTCTTTGTTGCGGTGCGCGGGCTTCTCATCGCGGTGGCTTCTCCTGTTGCGGAACACGGGCTCTCTAGGCGCGCGGGGTCCCGTAGTTGTGGCACACGGGCCTCGGTGCTCCGTGTCATGCGGGATCCTCCCGGACCAGGGCTCGAACCCATGTCCCCTACACTGGCAGGCGGATTCCTAACCACTGTGCCACCAGGGAAGCCCTGATTACACGTTGAAATGAGAATTTTCTGGATATGCTAGTGGAGAGGTGGGTGATGACTAACGGGTACAGGGAGGTTTTAGGGATGATGAAAATGTTCTAAGCTTGACTATGGTGATGGCTGCACAACTGTGAGAAAAGACTAGAATCAATGAATGTACCCTTTAAATGGGCAAAATGTGTGGGAGTGAATTACAGCTCCTTGACACTTTTTTAATATGAAACAAAAACTAACAAAATATTGTCATTTGTTCATCCATGGGGATGTTAGTATCAAAGGTTTTCTAGATTTCCCACAATGTAAGAAGGAAAACACATTCGAATAAAACCATCTCTAATAACAGTGAAAACTGAAATAAATGCTAGCCCTATATTCGGAAATGCTGTCTTCATTAGCTCAGGCAAATGTTTACCTTTCTTCTGCCTTGAAAACAACCAGAGAGCTGTAAGTGGGAAAGTTAAAAAGAAAACGAACACCACGAAGAGCCCCGGTACTCTTTACCTGGACCAACTAACATGTGACTGGATCACCCACAAGACTGCCAGGCGCCTGTTTTTGTTCTTAGCTGTCTGTGCGGTAGCTCTGGTTCCGGGGTTCTGGCCTGGGCCTATGGATCCCAGGGGACGCTGTACCTTTGAAACTCAACGTTATTCAGATTCCCAGGACCCTGACCTGCAAAAAGCTACGTGTACCACAGACTCCCAGTGACCTTAGGTGGCCAGAGAGATGATTTCAGGGCCCGGGTCTGAGAGAGCAGGCTCAAAGGTGCGCGGGCACTTTGGGTTTTTATCTCCTGGGGGAGAGCTTTACGTTCTCCGTGGCGGGCTGTCCCACCTGCCTCGGCGACACCCTCCATTCCTTTGTGGGGAGCCCATGCTCACACCAGCCCCACACCTGGGAATGTGCCAGGGTGGGACCAGCCAGCGACTGGCCTGGGACGGTGGGAGAGCCAACCAGACAGCAGGACTCAATCTCATGAGCATGAATGGACAGTGCTGGGTCACAGCCACCCGAGACTCCTGAGTGTGCAACTCCCGCGGGGTTCCAAAGACTTGGCGCTCACACATGCACAATGGAAACTATTTCCCGTTCATCGGTTTTTATGTTGATTACACGTTGAAAGGCGACTACCTTGGACACACTAAGTTAAATAAAATTGATAACAAAACCCAGTGTCACCTGTTTCCTTTTCCCTTTTGGCTGTGGCTCCTAGGAAGTTTAATATCACATGCATGGTGGGCCTCTGCGGCCACGCGGTCCTACTTGTATCGCGAGCCTGAGATGGATGGATCTAAGGCAGGTGTTGTGGCCACCGTGCCACCCACAGGAGTGACAGAGGAGAAAGCACAGACGGAGAGGACACCAGACCTTGTGGCCCTGAGCACCTAGGTCCAGCCACACCTGGGCCGGAAATGCCCCAGCTTCTTGGCCACATGAGGCAACAACTTTCTTTCCACTTACACTAGTCTGAGCTGTGCATCTGTCATTTGTAACCAAGAGACTCTTGAGAGATAAAGATGCTAAGATGGAAAGTGGGACGAGGACAAACACAAACCACAGACCGGCGGCTTCCGTGCTGCTCGCACCTGCAGGGGATGTGGGGACAGCACCTACCTTGTCCGTCCGGGCGCAGCGCTGGAAGGACATCTTCCGCATGTCCTCCCCGTGATTCTCAGGAATACAACCCGACCGAACCAGGGCGGACACCAGGTCATCTTCGATGGTCTTGAATTTCGAGGACCCAACATTCCTCTGAGGAAAAGAGAAGAAAACTTGTTTTTCACTCAATCGCTACCCATAGTAGGGGCCCTGGGCCATAGGCTCATCCAGGTAGGGGCATGTGCATTGTGCCCACGCCTGGCAGGTGGGAACTGCACCTGTGGGCATGGAGAGACCCTGCAGCTCGTCCCCCGACCCATGGGAAGCAGGAAAGCCACCTGTGGGTACCCACGGTCCTAGAAACTTCCCACCCTGGGCAGCTGACAGTGGGCATCACCTGAGACATCATTTCCCCCTACCTGGTCAGATGTGAGACCAGCACCCTCCTGCTGGAGACCCATCTTTCTGTTGCACCCGGCCAAAGAGGGACTCCCCTCCCTCAGTACCCCCAGGGGTCTCCCTCCCTCACCACAGCCGGGAGCAGGCCCTCCTGCATCACTACAGGGAGGCAGGCCCCCCCTGCTGGAGGAGGAAGCCACCCCAGGGTGCTGCCAGCACCTAGTAGGTGTGGATGTAGTGTAATCACAGTCCAGGGCCTGCAGGACCCCGTGACATCAGTGAGATCACCACCCTGACGCTGTCAAAGAAAATCTTTGCAAAGCAAGGGACACGGGGCGACAAGCACTTCGCCAAGACGCACCACAGTGGGCAGGTTCTTCCCAAAGTCTACCTTACAGTCCCCACTGCAGCTTAAGTCCAATCCCTTTACTCAGCAAGAAGCTATAAATGCTCCTCCAGCGATCGGAATGGATATTAAGAAACGGGGATAACAACACTTCCCCACATCCCGCTGTGTCCTTCTGTCACCCTGTGAGCTACCGTCGCTCTCTACCCCCCATCCATTCCCCTAATGGGGAGACTGAGGCAAACAGAAGATGATGAGACACAGGCAAAATTCTCAAGACAGCGCATAAGGCAACAACACACGTCATCAGTCACCCTCAAACAAAAAAGCATTTAAACATCCGCAAAGAGCAGCAGAGGTGGTTTATTTGTTCCACTGAGACCGAAGCACTGTTTCCACCATGGTCACAATCTACCCGTGGTCATCAAATCAAAGGTCATCAAATTGGTTTCACGGGTGCAACCCTATACTTCATAAAAAATACTAAAATAGGATACGAAATATCTCATTACTACTATTATTTACAGTAAAGGTGACCACAGCACCTGGTGAGGTTGGGCACTGTTTTCTTAAACTTCCGCTTCAGTTAGATACTCTACACTGCAGAGAATTCCTCCCTGCGAGTCAAGCTTAAAGAAGTTTAAAGAACAAGGCACCAAAGTGTAAGAGCCACAACGCTGACCACAAGGAACAAGAGGAAAATCTACGCGCATCTGCTGGGGTACCGGGGCTCTTGTGCCTTTCAGGAAAGGGTCACAGGGCTAGGCTGGGCAGGGAGTTCTCACGCGCCTGCGTACCCACAACTGGCACCTTCACGTGTCTAACAAAGAGTAACAGCCGCCTCTTCTGAGCATCCCTGGCGCTGTCCCAGTTCTAGCGTGCGGTATCGGTCAGCCTCATGACCCTTCACGCCCTATAAAGTCAGCACTGTGATCATAAAGATGAGGAAACGACGGACTGAGAGCTCTAGTCACTTGCCGCCTCTGGTCCTCGGCAGGCCTGGGCCTCTAACCACCTTGGGAGGCTCATGAACACCTCCCCCGCGCCGGCATGCAAGCAATGCATGGACGAAACAGGGCTCAAAGCCGCTTCAATTTGAATCTAAATCTTGCTTGATGGGACCCACACGATAAAGGAGATGAAGAATGAGACCCCTCTTTCTGCCACTTCCCAAGACGGCTCACTGGGTAACTGTCACTCTGAGGTCCCTGCCCCAAGCACACGGGCCTTGAGAGAAGTCAGAGCCGCCCGGCCCCGCGGGCGCCCTCACCTGCATGCCGTGGTAGCCCTTCCCGGAATAGGCCATGAGCAGCACGATCTTCCGCTTGGGCAGCTTCCTGGGCTGCTCCCCATCCTCGCTGCTCTTGAGCTTTTTCGCCTGCTGCTCTGTTTCCTCCCAGATCCTGGCCGTGCCCTGCCAGCCACGCCGGGCCTTCCTGTCCTGCTCCTGCTTGGTCCCCACGGGCATGGGGGCGTCCCCATTCCCTGCCATGGGGGGCAAACTGAAAAGACACGGTGTGGGGGGTGTGTACGTGAGCAAAACCCAGAAGGAAGCGGCCCAGTGAAAGACTGACGGTGGCAGCATGGTCCAGTAAACACCCTGGGCTGACCACCGAGTCCAAATCCCAGCTGGGCGCTAACTGTAAAACCTTGCCCAACCACCAACTTGGCCTCGGTTTCACTGTCCAAGAAATGGAGCAGTGACAGCACTTTATGCGATCAGGCCTGGTGCTCGCCGGGCATGCAGTCGGGCTCAGTGGGGGTCAGCGTGCTACCCCGGGGTCACGGACAAGTGCACCGTCATTACCAGAGGAGGCGCGGTCCCAGGCGTGGGGTCCACGGTCCGCAGGCTCTCCTCAGGGCCCAGGCCGCCGCCCGCAGACTGGGGAGCCCCATGCAGGCCCGGGAGGGGCGGGGGGGCACGCGCCCGACCCCTGACCTCCCCCGGTACGCTCCCACCCGGGCCCTCTAGACCCCTAACCTCCCCGGGGCCTCTACACACCAGCCCGCCCCTCCTTAACTCCGACCACGGCCACGCTCCAGCCCCACCCCTTGTGAACTCTAACCTTCCCGGGAGCCTCTCACGCTCCAGCCCCGCCCGCGGATAACCTAAGGCGTCCCTGACCCCCAGGCTGACCTCTGACCTCCCCAGTCCCTCCAGCTCCCCCCTCGTCCTCTCGCCCCGCCCAGCCGGCTGGCTCTCCCTCGGGAATCGGGGAGATCCCGGCCACCCCCGCCGGGACTACTGGGGCGCGCCCCGACCCGGCCCCACTCACGGAGCCGCGGACTGAGCCGGAGCCGGACCACGTGGGCGAAGGCGGAAGCGGAGCGCGCGGCCGGACGGCGGCCGGACGTGGACAAAAGTCCTTCTGGGCGAGGCGGGCCGAGGCGGCTTGGGGCGGAGCTTGGTGTCAGGGGCAGGACTGAGCGGGGCTTCGGGGCGGGGTGGGCGGGGCCTGGCGCCGGGAGCCCGGTTCCCCGCTGCCAACTCCGGGGTGGTTTGAGGACGATGTGGATGCGCCCTCTTAGGGCGAACAAATCGTCCTAACAACTACGCTTCCAGGCTCCGTTCCGTGTTACTAGTGTTAGCTCAATTCAGTCCTTTCGCCCGCCTTAGGGAGCAAGCACCATTAAGAGGAAGAACGTTACTGAAGAGGAACCCGAGGGACAAGAGAGGCTGAGCCCGTGGCCGGAAGCCACACAGCACCAGCCCCGGCATCTGGAATGACAGCCTGTCTTTCAGCAGTGTGCAGACCAGCGCCTTCCCACAAGCCTCATAGGAAAACGCCATGTGCCAGTGCCAGGTGCTGCTCTAGTGGCTTGATGCCTGTTAGCTTATTCAATCCTCATGAAGCCTTGAGGAAGGTTCTCTTGTCCCCATTTTACAGATGAGGAAGCTGAGGCACGGAGAGGGGCCCAAATGCCAGGGAGAGACTGGGTCATGCTGGAGCCGCCTGTGTGAGAGCTCCAGGGAGTGAGGACCTCCTGGAAGCTGGTAGAAGACAGACGGGAAACTCATCCACACATGGGGTTTGGGAGGCGGCACAGACGTCACCACAGCTGGCGGGAGCGAGCGACAGCCCGCAGAAGGTGGAAGGAAGTGCGGCTCGCGGCACGGGACTCAGGCCTCCCTGAGACGGCCACTCGGTCAGTAGCTATTTTCCGAGCACCTGCTGGGTTCCCAGTGCCTGCAGAGGCTGGGAATAGACTAGGAGCAGAACGCGTGCCCTCGGGAAGCTTCCATTCTAGGGGGACAGACAATGACAGACCAACAGGAAGAGAGTGTGTGGATCAAGTATTAAATGCTGTGTGAAAACGACTCAGAAGTACTGACGCATGCTACGGCCGGGGGTGGACCTTGAAAACACATTCAGTGGAGAAGCCAGGCGCAGAAGGCCACGTCGTGCGTGTATGACTCCATGTACAGCTGACCCTTGAGCAACGCAGGGTTGAATGCGCAGCTCCACCTATACAGAATTTCACTAAATACGAAGTGCAGGACTACTCAGTCTGCCAGCGGCTGAATCCACGGATGCGTAGCCACGGACACGGAGAGCCAGCTGTCAAGTTATATGTGGATTTTCGACTGTGTGTGTGTGGGGGGGGGGGTCTGTGCCCCTAACCACCGCGTTGCTCACAGGTCACCTGTATATGAAATGTCCAGAACAAGCGAATCCACAAGAAAGAAAGTGGATCAATGGCTGCTGACAAGGATTCTCTCCTGGACCAAATTCTACTCAGCCTCCTAGTTGGAAAAGTCGAGCTCAGGCAGGCGGGAGGGCACGGCTCACCTGTGCTAAACAACCCCCCAGGACAGCCCACCCCTCTGAGGAAGGGAAGAAAGAGGTGCCCCAGGGTTCCAGGCATGAGGAAAGGTCAAGGTCACGTGTGGTCTGGGGAACTCAGGTGGCTGAGCAGCCTTAGGAAGCATCGGTGCACCTTCACACAGAACAGCCCACAACAGAGCACC
>NW_021146604.1:0-25000 GCF_002837175.3 Physeter macrocephalus
GGGTTCCCCCTTGGAACACTACCTCCCTAGCCCTCAACTTTTGAAATTAAGCCCATTTTGAGAAAAAACCTAACGTAGTAAATTAGCTATTTTACTGCTCAAGGCCTCCGAACAGACTTAGTAAGGCTGGGGCACGGGACACGCCTTGAAGGTGCACAGATCTTCCTTGGACTTGGAGGGGAAGGGGGTGAAAGGAGGCTGGGTTTCAGGCTGTGCCCCAGTTTTTGTCGGAATCTCAAAGGTGACACCAAGAAAGACTCAGCAAGGTAACACGAACTATATCTGTAGAAGCAAACAGGCTAGGAGGTTTAGGAGGCAGTAAAAGCACGAGGCACCTCCATGAAAATGAAAATCTGGTCCTTCAACTAGCTTAAAAAAAAAAAAAGAAAAGAAAGAAAAACACTATCTGAATACACTTAACTGTTATTTTATTTTCAAAACTGAGTTTGTGTGTGAAGCCCCTGCCTCTTCTTCAAGGTAGACAGGAGCCCTGATAAAGTTACACAAACTACATTATATCTAACCTCAGAAGGAAGCTTTCTGCCTCTTGCAAATGTACTCAGGAAGAGGTACCCTCCCCGCTATCGTAACAGTAAAACTAAGGCAACGATCTTCACAAATTTTTCTGTAAATCGAAAACTCTTGGAAAGTAAAAAAGTTGATTAAAAAAATAGCAAAACGACATCATTTAGGTGTAACACGCGCCTATGTAGCAAAGAGTCATCAGTCATGCTGGGTTAGGTTTTGTTTAATTTTCCAAAATGCCCTAAGTGTGTGCCCAGGTGATATTTTTATGTCTTTTTATATGTCTATCTATTTAGTCTCTTAAATAAGCTTGGAATGATGACGCACATGGGTTCCATTAAGGGCTTAAAAAGTTTTCTCACATCCAGCCACGCAAGAAATTCCTCCCAGTATATCTAACTTGTCTGCGCGTCTGCTCTCGTGTTAACTTTCCAGCAACCTTTCCTTTCTTCACCCCAATTTCAGCATGTGGTGAAGGCATTAGTGAGGGTCGCAGCACATTATTTCCCGGTTCCAGTTAGATGAGGAGAAACAGTTGACTGTACTTTTAAAAGCGCAGTCAGCTTTGGAAATCATGGGGGGTTTTGTCTTTTTTTTTTTTTTTTTTACAAACAGCCCAGCTGTAAGAAGCCCGTCATTTCTCAGCCTGCTGTAGAACTCCTAAAAGCCAAACTCTAGCAGTTGTCTTCCCACGCACACATACACATACATACAACTCAGCTTCCATATTTCCAATACCATCCTTCAAAATACTTTTAACAAATTATTCCTACATTGGGAGTTCCACGGAATACATTACAGAGAGTAAGGGTTTTTCTAAAATCCAAATCTGCACAGGAGTTTTCTGTTTCCCTGAAAAGGTTTCTAAGATGTGCACAGAAAATGAACTTCCGATAATTGTCTCCACAGTATTAACGTGTATCTTCTGTTGGGAGAAAATCTGTAACCTCATCAGGAATAGAATTCAAATAAATTTTCATTGTCCCACTGCACAAAGCTAAGCTTAGGCGAATCCTAATTTGTTATTCATTCTTCTTGTTTAATTCATAATTTGATGCTAAACGTAGTGACACAGCAGTGCCCCACAAATTCAACTGCATCTGTCCTCAGATACATTTCTTGCAGCTACGAGGGCTTATGTTTTACACTAAAAATGTTTTTAAGCTCACCGAAGTGCAACATAAATGAAGGGTGAATTTATTTCTTCTTTGTGTAGCAAGGCAACATTAATCTCTCTCCAAATTCTGGGTCCCGTTTTCAGTTTTTTACTCTTTTTTCCCCCATTCTGGCTAACTGTGCTTCTCAGTATTTCCTAAACCCTTATTTAAAGCAAAAATTCCTCCTGACAAATGCTTTTGTTTGCCCCAACTGGGTAAATGCCATAGAAGCGAAATGGTTTCCAAAAATTATTCCACAAACTGATTTTTAATTTCCTGCATCATCAGCTACTTTTATGATAATATTTAATCTACTGAAACAAAACCAGCCTTAGGGGAAAAAAAGCAAACACCAACAACGAAGAGACAGTTTATTTTTAGCAGCTTCATTCTCACGTAAGGTGGCTACTGAAAAGGCAAACAGTCTCACCTAGGAACAGTAGTTTCTCTCTTCTTTCTTTCTTGCTCTCTTTCTTCCTTCTTTGCATTAGCTGTTTTCTCTCCTTTTTTTCCCTCAGTAGCTGAGCTAATCACATTAAAGTTCATATTTCACTAAGTACAGTTACAAGTCTCCATAAACAGAAGGCTTTCAGAAAGAAACTATCCCCCCAACCCGCAAAAAAAAAAAAAAAAAATTTATAGTGTGGTGATAAGCGTAGTCAACCGTGGCCCAGATGTGAAAACCCCAAAACGAAAAGAAGTTTAGTGACTTCACTGCTTCACGAGGTCAGCTTTGGAAGATTTGGCTCAGATGTCCCAAGTGCCAGGCCACGATAGTAATAGTGTCATTATTTAGAAGTCAGGAAAGTAGAGAAGGGAGACAATAAAATGCCTCAAAATTCAGAGGGTTCCTTCAACTCAGGTGCTTCAGACTCTTTGCTCCAGAGTTCATTGTTGTAGAGAAGAGTCAGATGGGAGAGATGGCAAAGCAAACTAAGCATTCTTCGGGCTTTTATTGGTCTCTAAATTCTATGTCTGTTAAGACAGATTTCTTAAGAGCTAAGCATGCTAGTGAGAGACAGTTAAGCCTAGCACTGTGCAGATAAAAACATGCCTGAAAAACCATGCCCTGAAGATGCAAACTGTAATGGAAACTGAGCCGGGCCGGTGGGCGCCTCCCCCCATACTTAAGGAACTGCTTCCAATCAAAAGGTGAACCCCTCCACATGCCTCCGCATTTTTAAGCACTGGCCTATATATATCAGGCAGCTCAAAGCCATTAGAACGGGCCCTTCCTGAACGGGAAAGACATGACTGAACTTTTGCCTGTCTTTTGGGTAGGAAATGGTCCTTCCCCAGGAGCGCTGTGCTGGTGGCTCCTTGTTCAGCAAAGTAGGAAATGTCACTTGCGCATGAGCCACGACAACAGCAAGTACATGCCCGCACGTACACTTTCCTCTGCTGAGCTGCAGACTGCAAAGCAAGATCAAGAGGAGTAAAGAGGCCACAACCACTCCAAAGCCACAGCAGCTCCGGCCACGGAACCCTGCGAGGGAAAGTTCACGTTACGTCAGGATGTCTCCCCTCAGAAAGAAGGGGAAGTCTCCTTTCAGCTCTGTAATTAGCTTGTTTGAAAGCCCTCTGATCCACCTCCCAACCCTAACTCTTAAGATCATGAATTTTGCATTATTCTATGCACAATAATGCACATAAAATTAAATAAACAATTTAATTAAAATTAAATATTAAACATATTGTGTATAAGGAACCTGTGCCTTTGATTTAATTGGGCGGGAGTACCCCAAGCAGTTTGGGTAACAGCAGAAAATAATTAAAAACAACAAGTACGTTAGCCTCTGGGTACAAGAAATAGTTGGGAGCCTCCTCTTGAGAAAGGTTTATTTAATTAAAATTAAACTAATCTTTGGAAAACATTTGATAAGCATTTCATAATACAAATCATAATCCAAAACACGAGGCTCAGCCTGCTTCTTCACAATACAGGAAAATCGTGTTAAATAATTTATCTCTGGCAGTAGCTACTTTCTCCTTTACACATGCACAACACACACACACACACACACACACACACACACACAGAGTAATTCAGGAGACAACATGTTTACTAGTTTTGAATTCTAGGCAATATTTGATTCATTTAGAATCTAGATAAACATTAGCAAAGTGCATTTAGCGTAATATGTCTGTAGTGAGAATTTAGGAGACCTAGTGCTTGATTTTGAACCGGGTATTGATTTTCACAGCCAACAAGCCTCCATCCCAAAACACCCTCGTGAATTTACTTAAAAGGAAAATGCAACTGTTTTGGCAAATCACTATCTTGGTCAGCGCTAATATAGCCCCAGATACACAAAGCCCGGGGTCCCGCAGTTATCCTCAGATACATTTAACTCACAGGGCATCACGGTTAGTGCTTCCGACCAGGAGAGGAAGACAGTTTATGTTCCCACTTCCGCCCCACCTACCCACCCCCAGTTGCTGTGGCTGGATCTGTTATTCAGTTGCAGAGCGTTAGATAAGATTAGACACAGACCACAAAAGAAAAAGAGCCACCAGGCCCACGCACACACGACCTCAGGAACTATTCCTAGGGCCTGACCAGCCAGAACCCCAGACGTCCATCGTCTTTACTAAACTAGGGCCCAGTTTGACACCTACAACCTGAGCAGGAAAATTACCAAAATCAGCTTGTGGTCCAATTCCAAAGTTACTGAATGCATGCATCTCAGCTGGCAAGTACCTAGAGGCATAAGTCTAAGCCTCAAGTGTCTAAATACCAATTGTCCACCTCTTAGAACATCACATACCCCTAAAGGAAGATCAAAGTTAGACAATCCACTGGCTCGAAGGATTCCCTTCACTTCTATTTCATTATATAGAACGACTTAGTTTACCAGAGGAGTTAAAATATTTTCTTATATTCTAATGATTCATAAAGGATAAAGCAACCATATCCACCTCAGTTAACTGCTGGGAGCATATAACAAAGCATTTGTGTTTTGTCTTTACAGCAAAAGATTTCAATATATGCCTTGACGACAAATCATCTTCTCCAGTGGTCACATGTCACCTAAAAATCATCGTGTGGGCTGTATATACCCACAGGTGTCACGCACATAGAAAAATATGAATCAAACCTAGTCCTGCCTATACCAAGGTTATTTTGTAGTGTCTCTGCTCTGTAAAGAAAGCTCTAACGATATACAATACGCTATTTTATAAGCAGTAATTCATAATGGCAACTAATAATTATTCCTGCAACATCACGCATTCTTCAAAAAATTCAGCTAAGCTTTTAACCATTTTTTTCTGTTTGGTTCCACTTTTCTTTGATCAGAAGAACAAAGTACCTTTGGAGACTTACAGTTGGGCCGAGAGACACGGCGATCCAAAGGGTGGCTTGCCTATTCCCAGACTTAAATGAAAATAAAAAAATCTGGAGATTGGGCAGAGCTAAGAAGGATTGCAAGCAAAATATCCCAAAGCCACCTCCAGTTCAATGAACCCTTTCACGTAATTATTGGAAAAGGATGTTTAACCCTCTAGAAAGCGCACAGCGAAGAGCCTGGTGCAGCCCTGGCCTCCTCCAGCCAGGACCACGGCTGCAGAGGGTTTCTCCTCTGCCATCCAGGGCTTGTCAGTGGTGCTCTTCATTTGCATGTCAATCCTTTTACATGATTAATATGTATTTATTGACCAGGAGGCCTTCCCAACCTAGGACAAAGGGAGACGGAGGCAGTCAGTCCCCTTTTACAGGGCAGCCATAACTTTCCTGGCAGGACTGACAATTGTACACAGAAATAATTCTCTTCCAGATAGAAAGTTCCCACCATTCAGACACAAGAAGTGATGGAAAGAAAACAGTCTAAACTGAGCCCCGTAAGCTCAAGTGCACCCTCCACCCCTTTCCCTTAAAGTTGTTAGTCTCCATTTCCTTCTACCTCAACTGGAGAGTATGGACAGGGGCTCTGAAGACCAGAAAAAAATGACCCAGAGCCGTCTGCACATCTCGTTGGGCCCACGAAGGCCTCTGAAGCTGAAGCTTGCCCACAGGCGAGGCCTAACCAGAGCCCTGAGTCACCTGAGGGAAAAGACCTGCCTTCTTCTGAACGAACGTGAATCTCGAAACAGAACGCAGCTGCACCCAACACAGCCCATGATTCAACGCCTCATCAATCTTTTATCCTTTCAAAGAAACGTCACATTTCCCAGACTGACATGTGGAGTTTTATTTATTAAACAGCAAACTCCATTTTTATAAAAAAGATCAGCCTTATATCTAGCATGGAAGAGTCCCAGAAATTCTCTCCTCTTACATCCCTTCACTTCTCCCACAGAGGAAAATAAATAAATATCAGCCTGGGTGGTCAAGCAGGGGCATAAACTTCCATTTTCACTCTGGCATCTGCCTCTCTGAGTGTCAGAGCTGAGACTCCAGATACGTTTAGAAAAACTACGCAGGATTATGATGACTTGTTTGTCTTGATGCCAAGGATATTGAGTCAGAACATCCAGGAGGGCTTCTTCACCTTTATCCTGGGTGGTTCTGGGACTTAGTTTGATCGTTGGTGTCCCACCTCTGTGCAGCTCCTCCCCACAGAGAGGCTGACAGCTCACCGTCTAGGGTTTCCAAGGAAAAGTACACAGATCCATCTCTTTTATCAAGTCCTTAACTGTAGAAATGAAGAAAAAAGGGACTTTCCCTTAGGTTGAAGTAGCTCATGTGCAGCCTCTATGTAAGCACCTTAACCTCTTGAAGGAAACGTGTACACATTCATGAGGGGCCTAAAAGGAACAACTAACAAGAAACAAGAAACGACTCATCTTTCCACTCAAAGGCCGGCTCTAAATTCCTCCCCTGGGAGTCAGCATACTGGGATTTTACGAAAGGTATTCATTAGAGGTAAATTCACTGGATTTTAAAAGGGAGTTCTGGGGTATCAGTCCCCCTAGTCTGTCCCTTACCTACACCCTATCAAACTCTAGGAAGTTAGGGACATATGGTACACTTTGCAGGAGGATTGGCCGCAGGCCTGCTCTAGACCTGCCATACATAGTCTGGTCTAGACAAGGTGAGGAAGCAGTTTAAACAACCACATTGCTGTTTGACTTCAACCAACTCTTATTTCGTTCACTGTGTCATTTTTACTTAAACTGGTTTACATGTATCGACTGTTCCTAAAAGAATCCCAGGAAGAGTCCTAGAATTCCAAGAATGTAAACTTCAAGGGCTAGGCCTGCAATGGTGAACTTACCGCAAGCAATTTAACATAAAATGTCCCCAGTCGGATGTTTCAAATTTCTGCTCAAGTTTTGCCCATACAGAAATGTGATGCTTATGTTGAAGAAAGTATTTTTCTTAATAATAACTCCGAAGAATATGGCCCCCAAACAGACCTGGAATCGTTTCAACGATGCCCCTCTAGCTTCATACATTTTATATGACGTCCAGAATGCCAGGAGTCACCCTAGATCCCAGCTCTAAATGCCCTGCTCCAAATTCAAGTCTACACTTCTGAAAACTATTTGAGATTTCTCCGTACAACCATATTTCTCAGAAAAATCCATCAAAAATTCAGGCACGTGTGTCGACAGCCCCTGAGAACAAGTACAAGGATGAGGAGGGAAAGTATCAAGGAAAATCGAATATAATATCTAAATTCTGTAAATCTGTGGTTTACTCTACTAACCCGAATAGATCTATGTGGTAAAAGTAGGGAAATAATTTTTTTTTCCTGAAGCTACTGACATAATAAACTAAGGTAAGTGCATCTAAACCTGCCTTTGTTTTCTATTTCACAGATCATAAATTCAGCTAAGTTAACCAACCAAAAACAGTCCCACAGGTATTGCCTCTGACATTATTAAAATTAAGAGATGGGCTCCGATTGCGTTTACAATATTCCAAATAGCCAGCCTTCAGGAATTCATTCGGCTAATCTGGAAATCTGGGCTGTACCACACCTACATGGAAACCTGGAACACTGGGAATGCAGCCCACTGGTGCCCACCTTAGGGCATCACAGGCACTTGACTCAAGTCAGGTTGAGCGATTGAATAATTGATCAGGACACAACAGAGGATTTCCCTCCGATGTCTGTCATCACTAGAATCCAACCTCTGCTGGTGAAGGAATACTTTTAAGTTTTCAATTCACTGACCACGACTACAGGCATTTGGTAGCGGGAGGGGGTAGAAACAACAACCAAAAATACCCCTCTAGATCTGAAAGAAAGCTTGAAGACTCCGGAACACTTCTACTCTCTCTTTGGTCCCCTCCTCATCTAATTTTGCAGGCCATCAATCCAGAATGGGCACTAGAGCATTTTGGTGTTTGCTTTCACATTAAAATGACTGAGTAATTAATGAAAAGTTGGCCACTGTTCACGCAAGAAGCAAGCCCCCTTTCCTCCTTCCCTGACTTAGTGCCGAGTTATCACATCAACTTCCTGTCGCACCCCGTCCCCACCCAGCTAGCCCTGCCTTCCCTCACGGCATCAGTGGAACCTCCCCAGGCTCTGCGGGGTGACCTGGCTCTCAAAGATCCGTTTAGACTGCCCCTCTTGGCCACTGAGGACCTTTGTGGTGAAAGGGTCATCATCTATTAAAGGCAGAAAGGACAACTACATGGGCTTGACTCCCTTGCAAGCTATAGACAAGTCACTAGCCATCTAATCCGGGAAAGTGCATGATTTCCAGGCTGGTCTGTGTTGATGCCCCAGAGGAAGTTGTGCACACACACTTCCATAAGAGAGCGCCTTAAGAAAAACAAACCCCTCTAACACAAAAGCAGAGCTAACTCCCACTTTCCCTGCAACCTGTGAGCTGGATAAGGTGAGAGAAAGAAGGGCTGGTGGTCCCTCCCGGTTATCCACTCCCCTTGCAAACGACAGCCTTTGTGTTGGAGGGGGCCCCAGCGTGGGATAGCTGGAACATGGGGCCACCACTGTGTTGCAGTTAATAACACAGTGTCACAAAGGAATTTAAGCCTGAACTTGGGAAATTCTCCTTCTAGTAGTTTATACTTTTTCCTCTGCAAACTTCCCTGCTCTGTCTCAAAAGAATAAGAACCCTCTATCATTCCCCCACCCGCTGCCACCTCGAGGTCATTTCGCTTCCTTCCAACTGCCTCTTTGTGAAATGACCAAAGAATCCCTGATTATGGAGGAGGCAACCACCAGGCCACTAGGAGAGTTTTGGACACCAAAGGTAGAAAGGCTCTGGATCCACTTGCAAAACGACCCACCCTTTCCAGAGGGGAGTGCCTGCCCTTGAGGCTATGTATATGCATCAGAATAAAACTGTGGCCAGAGAACTGTCACTGTGGACACAAGCTCTTGGCCAAGCACGGTCAGGGAGGGCTAGTGTAGGGCTGGAATGAAAAAGTGATGAGGTCAGGAGTGGGTACTGGGTGTCCTGGCTCCCTCCTGCAGTGCACTCCAAGTTCCAAAAAACCCCACTGTAAATAGAAAAGGGAGGTGCGGCAGTGAGGATAGCAGTGTCTCCCCCGCCCACATCCACAACATGGCAGGGGTCCTCAAGGGTGACACTCTGGACACCCCCCTTCCCCTGGTCTCACATCCCTCAACTCTGAAGTCAGGGGTCTGTAGCTAGGTCTTGAGCCCAGCCAGGGGGAGCTTGCTGTCCGCAGCCCCAGCAAACAGCTCTTCTCTTCCTTAGGTAAGCCCACTGCAGGGGCTTTCCCCGACGAGGCCGTCTCACAGCCAAGTGAGCTTGTGAACACGGAGACGGCTGAGAATCCGGGACAAGGAGCTCGCTTGCTCGGGCTTTGCGGGGCCGTGTTTGCCATTTGCGGGAATAAATGAAGCATCGGTAATCTCCATAAAAGAGCTTTCACGCTTCATTCTCTGAAACTAAGTTGGGGCTTAGACGGAAAGAAAAAAGGGGACTTTTAATTTAAAGTAATGATCATCAACACTCTGGCTCTAGAGGGTCTCTAGGGGAGGGGTCCCCTCTCCACCCCGAGAAGCAGGAGGGAGGGCCGCTGCTCCCTCGCCTCCCCAGGCGGGTCTTGACTTGCTTGGATTGGTGGGCCGAATCCAAACGCGGGCAGCTCTTCCGGGGTAACCGAGGAGGTAGGGGAGCCCAGAGAGGGAGCGATCCGGGACCGGTTGTCCTGGAGAAAGGAAAGTGAGAACTCCCCATGGCGGCCCCGCCACGACTGGGGGCAGAGGCGTCCTCTTCTCAGGGCAGGCAGGAGTCAGCTGTGGTGGCGCCTCCCCAGAACCCCGCGCATCTCTGGTTACTTTCAGCCCGTGGCCGCTTCTATCTGGGGCCCAAGTTTGCACGTGGGGTGCACAGAACACTCAGAATCTCCCCCACCTCGAATCCCCTGGTCCTGACCTGTCCGAGGGCCCCCAGCCGTTCTATCCCCGAAAGAGAACTCTGTTCACTTTAGCTGAATGAAAGTAGTGTGGAGCAGGCTATATCCTTCCAACTCCCCTTCCCCTACACTCACCCAGCACCCGGGGCCCCTCACTACCGCGCCAGTCCCCGAAGCCACAGACGCTAGACTTCGCACTCTGCACCTCCAGTGAGGTCGGCCCTGTGAGGGCATTTTGGAGAACAGATAAGAAACCGAGGCCCGATGAGCATGGAACAGGGTTCGGCCGTCCTTGCAGGGGTGGGATCTTCGTCCCCGTTCCCGAAGGAGCTCTTGGTTTCCGCCGGCTGAGAACAGCGCATTTGAAACCACCCTGAAGCTGGGACACTAGCAGCGAAGGCCAGAGCTCAATCTGCTGAGGGAGGAGGCAGGGGAAATCGAGCAAAGGATCGACGACCGCGTCCCAGCCCGGCCTCGGCCACTGTCGCGCCCGCCTTGCCGGCCGCGCCCTTCTGGAAGCTCCGCAGGGCCTGGGTGGGCGCCGCCCAGAAAAGACGTAGATCGAGGGCAAGTTGACTGCGCTAGTTTTAAAGAAATTCCAAGTAGACAGTTAACCCGAGCGGGAAACCACAGCTGTGCCTAGGAAAGCGAATTGGCCAAATATCTCCAGAAAAGAAGGAAAGGGGAGGTGGGTAAAAGTTTGCGCCCTAAAGGTGGGTCTTTATTGTGGGAAGAGGCGGCAGGGGGCAGGGCTGCTGCTGCGGCTGAAACTTTTTCTCTCGCCCCCAAAAAAACGATCCCGCATCGGGAATTTCGGAAGGCGCTCACCTAGTCCGGGAAAATGCAGGTGGCGGCCCTTCGCGAGCCAGGTCCGCCCCAGCCAGGCACCGAGGAGGCAGGCGCCGCAGCCCTCGGACGCCAGGACGGCTCAGGGCGCCGAGCGGGCGGGCCGAGCCGGGCAGCCGAGCCAGCGAGGGTTTGGGATCCCCGTAGCGGGTGTGCGCGAGCGCGCACCTCGTCTAACCGTTCAGGACAAGTTGAAACAATACAAATAAAGTCGGGTCTCCACGGCCTTGAGGTCCACCCCTCCTCCTTCCTGGTTTGACCCCAGGCCCGGCCGCTCCGAGACACGGTTTGCGCAGCGCAGATTGAAAGCTGCTGCGCGTTACCGCCAGGGGAGGGGCGCTCCCCCAGTGGCCACGACTCGGTAGCCCCGGAGTCAAGGGGGGCCGGGGGTGACAGGGGAGCACGGTGAGGGGAGGGGGGGAGCATGGCCGCCTCCAAGGTCAGCGCTGGTCTCCACGCGCCGGCCCCGGGAGGGGAGCGGGAGGTCGAAACGCCCCGGCCTCGCTCAGAACTGCGGAGCGAGGCAGTCTGGGGAGCAGACTTGGGAGCCGGGCTGGCGACCAGAGGAGACGGAAGGCAGAGAGCCAAAGGGACGCCCCCGGCACGCTCTCAGCGAAGGCCGGGTCCGCGCGGCCAGAGGGCTTGGCCGCAGGAGGGCAGCCTCCGGAGCGAAAACGGAAACCTTGGAGCAGAGGGCCAGGAGGCCGGGAAGCCCATAGCAAATGACCGAAAGTAAAGCGAACCCGGCCTAGACACAAATCGAAACTGTACAAAGACAGTCGCTTGCGAGAACCCGGGCGGGCGGGGAGCGTCGGAGCCTGCGGCCGGGGCGCGGGTCCCTGTCCATGGCCAGGAGCCCGGCGCGAGTAAGTGCCGGGGCGGCCTTCTTCCCCTCGGCGTCGCCGACGAGCCGGTGGGCAGGACCCGTGCCCCGCGCCGGACCAGCAGAACTGGGGTTTCGCGGTTTCTAGAGGGAGGGCGAGCCCCAGAGGCGCCCCGATCTCCAGCCCGACTCGACTGGCCAGGGCAGTGCGGGCCTACCGCCGTCGCTGCGCTGACCGGAAGTGCATCTGCGACGCGCCCTCCGCGGACCGCGCTGGGCCCAGGCAGCTGCCGCCCCGCTGGAGTAAGACCAGAGGATGAGACGCCCGGGGAGGCCTGCGTCAGCTGACCCAGCCTGGGCTCCGGGGGCAGAGGAGGGCGTGAGGGTAGGCACCGCTGATGGTGTGTGGAGGGGGTCATCATACTGGGGAGAAGATCGGAGCCTCCTAGGAGAGCCTAACTCGAGACCCAGCCGGCTGGAGTGGGGTTTGAGAGCAGGAATTCGGACGTGAGTTACTAGCCTGAGGGAGGAGGGGAGGGGGAGGGGGAGAGCTGAGGACTAGTCCTACTTAAGATTCCAGAAGAGAGAGAATCGTCCTTAACCCAAATCCACGCCTCTCCCTACCTTGTGCCGAAGTTTCCTTACTGCGGAAACTTGATAGTGCGCTGTGGGAATCGTCCTGGAATTTTATGACATCTAATTACAGTGTAAGCTTTAATGTGGTTTGGCGTGACCTTGGACCTCATTTTTCTTATCTGTGAAATGGGGATGATAGTATCCACCTCAGAGAAGTGTGTGAGGTGGAATAAAGTAAATTGTGTCAAATGGCTACTAGCAATGTGTGACGTTGGCTGTCAGTAAACGGCGATTATGTTATTATTTTTAAATTTCTGGGAGTGTCATCTTCTGAATTGCCTCTGCCCTACCAAATGGACAAGTCCTGCACCTGGAAGTGGCTGGGGGGAGGGGGGTGTCGGGCAGGGAGAGACCTGCTGAGGTGGCTGCTGGCACTTGCTTTAGTTTTCGTTAGTATCTACATCATATTCAGCTCAGATGATATGGGGACTCTTAACGGCCACCTCATTCCAGCCCCATGCAGACGCAGAGCTGCAGCAGAGCTTTATGGGTCAAGTTCCCCACTGCGCTGGCTTCATGGGATGGCACAACTGTGGGCCTTTCTGCCAGAATTGGTTGGCCTCTGTCAGGGCCCTAGACCACTCTCGCAGTGGGCATTGCCGAATTGTAAATACCAGTGGGTCCCTCTCTTCTTTGGATGCCTTGCACCTTACCCACGGGGGTCTCCCTCCCCTCTGCGCCGTAATTGCTGTTCCTGGGGTGCCAGCAGTCCAGGTCTTCCGGGCACCACGGGGAGGCTGAGCAAAGACGGAATGGCGCTTCCCACCACCCCTGTGCTTGCGTGGCAGTGGGGCCCGGGAGGAATCTTCTGGTGGCTGCTAATCCCGAAAAGGTTGCTGGTGTTTATACCCCACCCCCTGGCAGAGTTGAGGGGCGGGGGTGGCGGGGGAGGCTTGTGCTCACTGCTTCCCCCTGCACAACGCTCCTCCCCTCACCCCATTCCCCCGTCGCCACAACCTGAGTCTGGAGCGGTGGATCTGAATCCTCTCTTCAGAATAAGATGGGTGCCTCTGAGCACCCACAGTGAATCTCTGCTTTTCTGCAGACCCAGAGTCTTCTATTATTGCAACCTGAAATCTTCCCAAATGTCCTCCCAGCAACCCACGCCGTATCTATGGATGGGGAGAATTCCAGACTGGAGGGACCCGCTCCACCTCCAGAGTGGGTTATCTCTGGGAGAGGCTGCGTTTAGAAGCAAGCTCAAGGAGCAAATCGTAATGGCCCAGGACTTACCCAGATCTCTGAGAAATCAGTTTTGGAAGTCTGCCCCCTCCTTCTCTGGGCCTGCTCCACCCGCGGGAGGTACACCTGGGAAGGTGCAGGGTAGGCGGGAGGGAGGGAGGGATGGAGACAGGTGTAGCAGCGTATGTGTGTCTGAGCCCAGAGTCAGCCAGCCACAGCTATCTCTGGGGAGAGCAAAGGGGTGCCTTGACCCCTGTCTTTCCACCCGCATACAATCAATCCACCCACGTCAGCCCCAGTTCTCCCTGGTGGCCTCCACGGAAAGGAGGGGCAGGCAGGTATGTCCCCAGCCCTGGGAACAATGTCCCTGCACTGGCTAGGAGCAAAGCCCACCAGCTGGGGCATGCAGGTGTATATTGGACACCAGCAGGTGTATTCCTAGACCATGTATAAATGTGTGCCAGAAACTTCTACCCAGGCAATGGCCATGTGCTTGCTAGGAACCCACGTCTGTACATCAGCTCTAGATATCAGCCCATGGATACTTGTTTGTATATGTGTACATATTTTACATATGTGTACGTGTATACATACGAGTGAGTGCATTTCTGTGCACCTGGATGGGCGAAGTGTGTGCACGTATTCTGTGTGGCTGCGTGTGCATTGGTATTACCGCTCAGTGACACACTGAGGCTCTTACTGGACTCAGATGTGAGGATTTTGCCTCTCACTTCCTGTAGGCTCTCACACCCTGAAAGGCACTTTCCCTCCCAGATCCCACCCTCCTACTCCCCGCCCCGCACCCTAGTTAAATGAGACCTTTTATTCAAGAATCCTTGCAGGACCCCCTCCAATAACGGGACTGCATTAGGCCACTGGCCTAAGCCCTTTGGGGAGGAGCGGAGGGCTGGTAGAGTCCCCAACCCTGCCCCTTTCCACAGGTTTCCACAACCCTTTCACCTGGGTTCAAAGCGAGAGACTGCAGAAGTCCCAGGCCGGGGCGATGAGGGATGGAGCAGTACCTTGCCACCTCCCCCCAGATGGAGTGAACAGGATTTCCAATGTAACCCATGGTGACATCCAGATTAAAGGGGCCCCAGGCTGTGAGGCAAAGCTAGGAGAGGGCTGCTTCAGGGGCTGCTTATATTGCCAGAGGAATGGCTTTCAAGAAGAGGAAAAGCAAGGACACCTTTGGAGGAACTGATGCCCCCCCCCCAACCCCAGAGAAGCCACGGCAGACACCTTCACGGGGCAAGGAATCTGGGGAGGGCCTCCCTGACCCTGGCCTTGGCCTCGGCCTCTTGGAGTCAGCCAGGTTCACCCCTACCCCTGCAGTTAGGCCCTTTTACTGAGGGCATTGGGGCACAGGGGCCTCCCTGGTAATATCATCTCTGGAAGCCCTGTCACAGGTGACAGGGCTGTGAGGGCCAGGTAGGGGGTAAGCTAGCAGGAGACTCTTTCTCTGTACCCTGGGCTGCCTGGCCTAGAGGGCCAGAGAACTGGGCATGTATACACACACCCACAAACACGAAACAATCACTATCAGCACCCATACACTCAAAACACACACTTCCACATCCCAAGCCTAAATAAATGTACTCAATACCACCCCTATATGAATGGTCACGCACAATATGACACACAAACACACAAGCTAACACAGACCTACGACGCAGCCCCACACACCCAAATACCCCTTCTTTAGTCCATCCCCATCCACTCCTTCTCCTCCTGACCCTACCAAAGGAAAGGGAGTTTCCAGGAAGAAAACAGAGACCTTTGCCCTTAGAAAGAGCCAGGGATCAATACTGTTTAGACTTGGCTAGTGTGTATTTCCTCCCGGGCTGAGGAAGATTTAAGTTTATGGTTCAATCCAATCTTCAAAAAAAAAAAGGTAGAAAATGAGGAAGTTGGGAGAGCACACTCCAGTATTTATTCTGATGCAGCCCCAGACTTTAATACACCGGCAGCTGGCTAAGCCAGCCCCATAAATCAGAGAAATCGATGCCTGTTTATGTTTATTATTACTTTCTTTTTTAGCAGGGGTGCACGAAAGAGCTATGACCAGAGTCCTCCTTCCCTCGTCTCTGCCCCAATCAGGAGGATTTTCCAGTGGGGATAAGGAAGAGTGAGAGAAGATAGGGAAGTCATTCTGGACGATGACTTCAGGGCCTTGGTCAGATTCCTGAGAAAAAGGCAGTTGTAATGAGTAGATGTGACAAAGAGGAAGACACAGGGGGGCACAGGGGAGGCATGGACCAAAGGTTTAAGTTCTCAGAGCTTCAGTTTCCTCCTCTGAAAAATGAAGAAAATTCTATTGACCCATAGAGATTGGAAAATAAAAGGAGATAATGGGCCAGAAATCAAATTACATAATAATGACACATCTAGACACTTTACTAATGTAATTGTGGGGAGAGGTGACCACCTCCTTCCTCTTCCCCAGGGTGAAGAGGGAGAACTCTTGGCTTTGATCTCTTGCTAGAGATAAACAGGAGCCTCAAGGAACAGGATGCTCCTTGGAGTTGCTGCTCAAGTTGGCCCCTGCCCCAGGCTCTGGATCTAGTGATCTTGAGGGGCGTAGGTACCCTAAGGGGCCACGTTGAGGAAGGGAGAAGGAAGGGCAGCCCAGTTTCCAGGCATTCAGAACAGTAAGCTTCTCTGTAGAACTGGGCACCCCCAACATCGTATCTGGATGTGGCCGGGAAACTTCTTGATATTCTGAGCTGTCTGGATTCCGGAAGGGGTACCCTGGGCCTCAGGTCTCAGACCCCCTAGCCCAAAGCCCCGGAGAGCTTGGAGATTCCAGGCTCCTCCCCCGCATCCTCCTCCCCGGGAAAAGCAAAGGATGTACTTCCAGCCACTATAAAACAACTCACCTGGGCCATCCCCAGGGAAGGGCCCACCTCACTGCTTCCAACTCTTCACTCAAGGATTGGGTGAGCACCTATTATGTGCAGAGGTTACTCCACACACCCCAGAAAGGTGTGAAAGGAATAGAAGAAAGAGATTCACTGCAGTAAAGTTGGGAACCCATGGCAATGTCAAATATGCTCTCCAACTCCAGGTCCCTGAACCCCAACCCTCCAAGGCCTTGCTCAGGGACTTCAACGGTCCTTTGGCTTCCTAGACCTGGCACCTAGCACTGTCACTTCCCCCAGACATAGGCCCAAATCAGGGGGAATTTTTCAAGAAAAAAGGCAGACTGACTGGTCATTCCCACTTCTCACAAAGTCAATGCAACAAACAGGAAAGAAACCCAAGGGAAGAGCACAGAAGCAGAGTTCCCATGTGTGCACAAACACACCTGCACACACAAATAAGCACATGCACACACACTGTGAACTCACAAACATCCAAGTGTGCATCTAATTACAGAGACATGAACACCCAGTCGCATAATGCTCACACATGCAGGAATACACAAAACCCCGTGGGGTATTCAGATGCACCAATATCTATCTACACGTGATCACAGATACACACGAGGTTTTCGGGACACCCACGTATCTGGCCACACGAGTACAGGTACATACATACATACTACAGAAGACAGGGGAAAGCAGAGAGAACAGAATTTACCATTCAGAAAAAATCCTGGACCAAAGGGAGATAAGAAGGGACCTCCCCTTCCTCCTCCTGGTCCCTGAATGGCGGGGTCCAGTGGCTACCCAAGAAGGCTAGGCACCAGGGTCTGGGGCAAGTGTCCAGACATTTCCCTCTATGAAGTCCGGGGGTCCTGGGGTTCCGGGGGGCGTGTGTCTGCGCCCCGCTCGGTCAGAAAGCAAGACAGGCTTTGTTGGGATTGTGAAAGGGACCTGCTTAGGCTTTGGGTTAGGGGCGAGTCAGGCCTGTGCCCACGTCGGAGGTCGCGGCGCAGAGAGATCCCGGCAGCTGACCGAGGGGCTGCCGCTCTGCATAGCTTCCCAGCATCCGGGCCTCCTCTCCCGGTTTTACGGAGCCAGGAGCTCCGAGCCCTGCGAGGCTCGTGTGCCGCCCTGGACCAGCCGTTTCGTCAACGAAATCACTTCTCCAAACGAAGAGAGGGAAGTCCAGGCAGCCCGAGGCGCCCCTCGCTCAGGAGGGGAAGCAGCCCCTCACCGCTGCCCCGCCCTGGGAAGGCCTTCTGCTTCTAGAGGAGAAAACCTCCAGCAAAACTCGCATCAGAAAAAAAAAAAGACAGAGAAAGAAAAGAAGCAAGCTGGAGCCAGGAGCAGGTTGACCCAGAGCAGGCTGCAGCCGGGCTGGTCCTGGCTCTGCGCGGGAAGCAGCCCAAGAGCCCGGCAGTGTTTCCGAAGTCAGGACTGGGGGTTTCCGGCCTTTGGGCTCCTTTGAAGGCAATCGGAGACCAAGAGTGTCCCTCCAGACCCTCCAAACCCGGGCCATCCCCGGGTCTGGGCCGCCCCTATCACGGCGCCCCCCTGGCGCCCCGTATTCGTTGTGTGGTGATGGATCTTAAAGGCCCGGCCGAGCCGCCGGGGCTCCCAGCGCGGTGAGCGCGCGCTCTGCGCCGAGCCGCCGTTTGCCTGCGCCCTCGCCCTTCCCCAGCCCGCAAAGAGGAGGGCCGCCAGCCGCTCGTGAGCACAGTGTACACTTTATTTCAGACTACAGGTTTCTGAACATAATAAAATCTTTGGCTTGTAGCGGCGGTTCAGTCTCGCAGTCTGTGGGGTCGTATTTCTCAACAAGTCTCCGGCAAACGAAAGGGGTGGGGGGCAGGACAGACAAACCGACAGAAGGGGCCGGGAGAAGGGCAGACACGCGAGGAAGCACACTCTCACGCACACAAAGAAAAGTCCCAGAGAAACGAGGGCCAGCGATGCGGGGCGGGAGGCACCGGAGAAGCAGTAACATTCAAAAGAAAACGAAACTGGGCCGGGGGCAGCGAGGCGGAGGCGGGGGATAAAATAATTATAATAATTATAATAATTATAACAATAATAATAAAGGAGATTAATAAAAAGTCCAGCAAATAGAGATCGCTACACATAATTCTTTTCCTTACCTGAAATTAAATATATACAAGGTCGTAAGCGGTTTGGCTAGATAGAGCTTTAAGGAGTTCGCAGTTTCGTCCCTTATACTGTGAAGAGAGAACTGATCTGATTTTTCGATAGCACCTGTCCGAGTCTTTCTCTCTTTGGAAAAATGTCTCGTTCCAACGCGACTCTCCGTCCTGGGGACCCCCTTCTCTCTCTTTTCCCTGTTGTTCCCTTCCTCCTCCTTTGCGCTGATTATTTCTCCCCGGGCGTGGGGCCGGCAAGGCGGCGGTGGCGGTACCAGGAGGGGGCGCGGGCGCGGCGGCCGGACCGCGCGGCCCCTGCCGGTGGCGGCTACTCGCTCTCGTCTTTGTCCTGGACCGTAGTGGTTGAGTGGTTGTATAGTCCCTGCGCCATGAGGTGCAGCGCCAGGCCGTTCTTGATGCCCGTGGCTTTCTTGATCTTGGCGCGCTTGTTCTGGAACCAGATCTTGATCTGGGACTCGTTGAGGCTGAGCTCCTGGGCCAGGGTCTGCCGCCGCTGCTCGGTGATGTAGCGGTTCGCCTGGAACTCCGCCTTGAGTCTCTGCAGCTGCTCGGCCGTGAACGCCGTCCGCGGCCGCTTGTCCTCCTTCTCGTTCTTCTTCTTCTTTAGCTTTCTGGTGCGCGGACCTGCAGCGGCGGAGAGGGACGGGTGGGAGGTGGGGACGGACGGAGGGCAGAGGGGAGGGGGAAGAGGGCAGACGAAGCCGTGAGAATTGCGGAGCCGAGCAGGGATCGTGCCCCGCGCTTCCTGGTCGCTAGCCGAGGCCCCGCTGCCGCCGCCCCCCACGTATCCCCCGCGCCCGCTAGCCCCTAGAACAATCGGCTGGCTACCGGGGTCGCTGGGTTCCCCTCTGGGATGCCCGAAGGGTCACGGAGGCAAGTTGGCCGAAGTTGTGTGTGCACCCACACCCCAGATATTTGGAGCTCCATCCAGCCCAACCCAGAGTTGGAGATCAGGGGCCTGCTGTCTTCACAGTTCCGGAATAAAAAGAGGCTCAACACTGGAGTAGTAAAGACACTAGGACAGGATTGCCCTGGGGAAATCGCCAGCCTGAAAGCCAATCCTCTCCCCCTCCTCAAGAAGCGCACCTACACCCACACACCTACAACAAGACCCCATCTGCTTGTAGCTATTAACTCCAGTAAACAAGGGCATAAGGAGGGCGCTGTGAGAGACCCGTCTAGCTCCGAAGTATTCAGCATCTGCTCTCTCGACCTGTTCTTCTGTCCCTGTGGCTTAAAACGAAGCCCTTTATAGGGTCCCAGGAAGACGCTGGCCACCCGTTTCCCTGAAAAGGGAGAAAAGGCCTTCACCTGGTTGTATGCCTTACCCACGTGCCCTGGCCCCTGAGTTCTCTGTTTTGTCCCTTGGATGGTGCCAGTAAGAAAGAGAGGGCCCTCCCCATTCCTGCACCCAGCAGCACAGGCACGTCTCCCTCATCTCTCTTTTGGACACAGAAGCTGCAATTTCAGGATTGAAGACTGAATAACAAAAGCAAGCCAGAGCTGCTTTTCCTGCCCACCTATTTGCAAGGTTATTTATCCACGAGCAAAACAGGGGCAGAGGAACGCAGAGAGTGGGACATTCCCGACAAAAATCTGTGCTCTGCCTCTAAGATGGGTATAGGAAGAGGCCACAGGAAAGCTTCCTAGGAAAGTGAAGTGTCCCTCAGAACCTAGTCTGCGAAGAGGGCTGCTACGGAGCCCAGCCCTGAAGAGAAAATGGCAAAGAGAGGAGGCTGACTCTAAAGCCTGCACCTTTGCCCATCAGCCTGCACGCCCAAGTCTCCTGGCGTTTCCTTGCTGGGCCCTGTCATGGTTATGGGAGCTTCCTGAGTCAAGTGAAGTCCCTGTCAGGGTTGTTAACCTATAAAACTGTCTGGAAGAAGGGTCTTCCCCGGCATCTCCAAACCTAGCAACAGAGGGGTAAACTGGGCAGCTGGCTTCTGGGGCAGACCAGCGCTGGGGTCACCAGCTGTTCTGTGACAAAAGAGTCCAGGCCTGGCCGACCCGCAAGTCTGGGTTGGGGCTTGTCTCCCTGAACTGCCCATGCAGGAGAAGGAGCCAGCACCCTGCCTCCCCAGGCTCGTAAGAAGAAAAGCGGCCAAGAACAAAGACAAGGCCCACTCCTGAGCCCGGTGCAGAAAGCACTGGGAGGCGGGGTGGGACGGGAGGAAGGCCTCGGTTTACTGTAGTCATTAGCCTATCGAGCAGAGATGGCCCAGGAAATGTGTACATCCTCAGAAAGACCCTGCTGCGCGCTGTGCGTCCTGGACGTGGTTAGAGTGTTGTTGTTGTTGCTGTTGTTGTTGTGTGTGTGTGTGTGTGCGCGCGCGCGCAAAAGCAGGAACACTTGTAATAAAATCGTAGCCTCCTGGCCAGCCCCAGCCTCACGGCCTGACAGCTCAATCACTCTATCCATCAGGCGAGTCAATCAAAGCAGCTTTTCGGAGGTTCAGGGAGCCCGTGTCAATAACGGGGCTCGAGATGGCGGGGGCTGATAGCGCGCATCGATCCGCGCCCAGCCGGCAGCGGTGGGGAGGCGGAGACCAGCCAGAGTAGAGCGGCGCACCGCTACGCCGTGCCCGGCCTCCTGCCAGACCCAGGTGGCCGGAACCCCAATCGGAGGCCAAGAACCCCTGCCGCCCTCCTCGTGGCGCCCACCGGTCTCCCGGGAGCTGCAGTCCGGGGAGGCGGGCAGGCCGCAGCCTCCTCTCCCAGGGCCTAGCGGCTGTCCCACAGTAGGTCTCAGCTTGGGGTTCCCGAAGCGCAAGGAGTATGTGGGTAAAGGGCCGAATCGAGAAAAACGGGCCTATGGCTGACAGCAATCTGCTATCTGGCAGACGTGCGAAAGGAAGGAGTAAAGGAAGGGGCAGGGCGGGAGGATGTGTGAGGCGCGCTTCGGAGAAGCTGGGCCGGAGAGGGGCTCTCATGCCCTCGGCCCAGCTTTCTGACCTGAGCCTGACCTGTCTTCTCTCCCACTGTCTGTCAGCTCTAGAAAACCAGGGGCCAGGGGCTCTCGGCACCCACCGTTTCGGCAACCGCCCTTCCCTGAATTCCACCCACCCGGGTCAGACTCTCTTGGCTACCCGGCCTGGGAAGAGGGACAGCGATCTGACGCGTTTCTCTCTCTTCCTGTGTCTCCTTAAATCTATCTCTATGCAAGTGAGCTCTCCGCAGAAAATATCGATATCGTGTTTGTGTCTGTAAGAGCACAGAGTGAAGATTATTACTCTAATCAAAGCTTTGCTCGATTTCGGCCTTCGCAGGACGAGGCTGGCGGGATTTCAGACCCAGATTTCTAGGCCCACCTTCTTGCTGATTCTAAAAACCCCTTTCCCTGGACGAAAAAGCAATGACTGCTTGTGTCTTTCCTAAGAAAAATAAAGGTAAAACACAAAGAAGGCCGGAAGGGCTCGGGAGTTCAAAACCGAAGGCTCGAGCTTCCCGTGCCATGGGCTGTAGCCTCCCGGGAGGTGGCCGCAGAACCCAGGAGCGCAAAACTGGGTGCAACGCTCGACTGTCACTGGGACCGAGGTCAAGGAGGAGGAAGCGGGCGTGAGAGAAGAGAACACCCGAGATCCGGCATGCTCTCCCCAACCCGGAGGCTAAGAGTTCTAGGGGCGGCGTCCGCGGAGCCGAAAGGCACGGCGCAGCCTGGGGCTGGGTACTCACCGGAGGACGGACGATCCGAGTAGCGCGTGCAGTAGACCCAGGCGGGCCACACGAGGGGCTGCTGCGAGTCAGTTTTGACTACGGGCCCGCCGTTGGCTGAGCCCATTAGCAGGATGGCCGGGTTGCTGTGCTCCGGGTACTTAGCACCCTGCGCTCCCGGGCTCCCCACGCCGCCTCCACTGCCACCGCCGCTGTCCGAAGGTTTGGCCGCTGCTGCTGCCGCTGCCGCTGCTACGGCCGCCGCAGCCGCCGCCGCCGCCGCCGCCGCCGCCGCCGGGTTCCCAGCTTTGGACGCACCCGCTCCGCCGGCGGTGGCTGGCGGGGAACCGTCGGGTGGGCCACAGTTCGCGTCCGGGACGCACAGGAGTGAGGCGGCGCCTGGCGCCCTCGTGCCCAGCGGGTGGACAGGGTCTCTACCTGCGCCGGTCTGGCCTCTGTCACGCTCGACCCGACCTCCTCCTGCGCCTCCTCCGGCCGCCGCCGCCGCCGCCACCAGGAGCTGCGGCGGCGGCTGCTCCTTTTTGCAGCCGAAGTCCGGCCTCAGGATGTTGTCGATGAAAAAGTTGGTGGTGCGGTGCAGCTGGGCCGCAGGCTGCGGCTGGTGAGCAGGCGCCGCGAGATGCTGCTGCGGCGGCGGCGGCGGGGGCGGGGGGTGCGGGGGGAGATGCGGGTGGTGGGCCAGGGGCGGCAGGCAGGGCGCCGCGGGCGGCGAGGGGGGCGCGGGCTGCGGAGACACCGGCACGCTGTCTCCATCGCTGCCGCTGCTGCCGCTGGCGCCAGGGCTGAGGCTCAGACTGAGGCTGCCGGGGGCCGCCGCCGCCGCCACTGCCGCCGCCGCGCCGAGGCCCGAGTCGCGCTGACTTTTAGGTTCCGGCTGCTGTTCTTCCATGCTCGGCCGCCCCGCCGCCTCGGCCGCCGCGCCGGCCCCCGCCCCCCCCGCCTCGCTCCCCACCCCACTTTGCCAGCGGCCCGTGTGGGTGCGCGGAGGAAGGAGGCCGGCGAAGCCCCAGCGAAGGCACGGGGCGGGTGCAGAAAGAAAAGCCCAGGCGCCTGGCCTGGATCGCTCGCTCTTATCGAGCAGATCTCGCTGTTTCTCCCTCTAATTTGTAGACATCCAGATATGGAGACACTTGGCTATTTCTTTTTTCTTTCTGCAACCAGATTCAATGATTTGTTTTAAATGGGGAGTAAGCCACGGCCAAAAAGAGAGAAAAAAAAAGGAAAGGAAAAAGAAAGCAATAAAAAAGAAAAAAATCTCCAAGATTTTTTTTCTTAAAGATAAAAAATAGTCTTTAAAGTCTAGCCATCTTCCTAGGCAGTACTGAGGGGTTTGACTTCCCCGAGTGTCACGCTCAGCTGTGCCCAGAGCGCGAGGCTGGCAGCGCCTTTAATCGCCTTTGCTTTTTTTGCAGGGAGAGCGCGTCTCCGCCAGCGCCGGGGCTGCCTATTTTTTTTTTTTTTTTTTTTTTTTTTTTTTTCAAATCTCTGACAGCTCGGATCTTTGCTCAAACTCTCTCGCTTAAAAAAAAAATCACCCAGGCACACTTTTTGCCTTCAAACCGGAAGCACGTGAGTCAGGGCCGCACGTGTGCGGGGCCAATGGCGAGCCAGAACTCGCGCTGACACCCGGGCCTCGGCCCAATAGGCGCGCGCGGGACTTTGCGGATAAATAATCCGGGGGCGGCGGCCGCTGGTGGACAGGGGGCGCCGCGGCGCGGACCCCGCGTGTCCGGCCCGCCCTCCCCAACCCGCACCCGATCCCCTCCCCCTCTTTCAGGCCAGGACCGAGGAACGGGCAAAGGAGACCGAGGAGGGTTGGATTTCGGGGTGTAGGCAAATAGGGAAGCAACTCCATAAACAACTTGTTGGAGAAATGCAGGATTACGGGTGCCTGCGCGCCGGGCGCAGGGTCAGGAGACAGGGGAATCGGCTCTTTTGGCAACTCCCATGCCTAAGAAGCAGCCTTTTATTTTATTGCTCTGGCTTTTTCTTGCTGTTATTAAGGGTGAAAGGTTGCTGTCTCTGTCGGGGTGTGCCTGTATGGTGTGTGTGTGTGTGTGTGTGTGTGTGTGTGTGTGTGTGTGTGTGTGTGTGTGTGTAGTGGAGGGGGAAGGGTGAGACGAGGAGGGTCGGAGATGTGAAGCAGACCTGGATTTGGTTACTTTCAGAGGAGCAGTTTATTTTTAACAAATAGCAACCCCCGAGGCCAGCTGCGCCTAGCTAGCACCGTCTGTTTGAAGGTCTGTAGTGTATGCTGGCCGGCTGCACTGCGTGTCCTTCCCAGGATATCCGTACCCATGCCTTTCCCTGGCGGGACCTTCGACAACCACCAAGAGCTGTCCTGCCGCGGTAAAGCTAGGCCCAGAGGGCGCGAGAGAGCCCGAGCGCCAGTCCTTCCCTGGCCGCTGGAGTGGAAGCTGTCCCATCGGCCCCTCGGCCAAGCAAGTCAGGGTGCGGATACCCGCGAGGCCCCGGCTTTTGGCTCAGGGCAACCTCCCTGTTAGATTTCCCTGCAAAGTGAAATCAAACAAATAAAAGTACTGCACCCAGGTATTTATTTGCCCTAGCCTGCTGGACAGCGAGTTTCCCCCGGTGGCCCATATTTTCCTAGGGTTGCTCCCGACTCCGTGGAGGCCTCTCTCGCTAGCCCAGAATATTCTTCGCAAGCTTTGGGGGGAACTGCAGGGGCTCCCGCCGCTCCCACACTCACAGAGATTCATCTCCAGTCGCTGGGCTCTTTTTCGCTGTTTCCTGGTCGAGGCACCCCAAAAGTTTTCCCACTGCGAGGGACAAGGTAGGGGAAAGTGAGGCATTGGACATCGGCGGGG